>NC_134413.1:5970613-6125613 GCF_038048845.1 Mixophyes fleayi | reverse complement strand
GTTGCTGCGTTCTGTGGCGTGTGGTCCTGTTCTGGATGTGCAGATTAATTGTGCAGATTATATGCACAAAATTGCCATTTACATTCTATAATGAATCAGGTCGTACGGTGTTACAGACTTTTTGCAGTGTACATAGGACTACAGAATAGACCTTCTGTAACTTGTACGGGTCCTGAAAATGAAAAGTTGGACTGACTATAGTCATCCCCTCATTGCTGAGTAAAACACAGAAGGTACTCTCATCTTACTGTACCTACGTGACCATTTATGATTTGTCCGACCTGAATCTGTCACGTTTGGAAAACTTTACTTAATCAAAACTCTAATGGCAAATATTCTGTTTAAAAAAAAAAAAAAGTAAAAATGTCTCTCTCTCTCTGGAGACAGCTGTGATCCTGAAGTGTGGCGCCAGTTGGCAAAGACGGAGCTGATTGCCAATCCTAACATATTGAACTCAAACTTCTCTCGAGCAACAAGAGTTTGGAGAAGAATGAAGTGAAAACTCCCCAGAATGTTATCAGATTGTTACTTTAAAATAGAACGTAACAAATGGTTATTAAAATTCATATAAGGGTCTGTGTATGGAGCAGAACAGCTTTCTGCATTTAGTAATTAGATTGCGAGCTCATTTGGGAAGTTTGTGTCTCGGGTCAAAGTTTAAATTGTGGTAAATTGATAACAATGGTTGTAAGATGGGATGATGCTATTATCTCTGCTTTAGTCTATTTTTGTAAAGGTGACAATTTAATTATTAAGCATGGCGGATTGGGGTATTTTAAGAACATGTGACTTTGAATTCCTAGGAGCCCCCCACCCAAGACGAAATGCCTTGTGCCGATTGGACGAGAGCTCTTCCCACACCCTTGGTGCAGCGCGTGTGGGGTAATAAGTAAGAAAGAGTTAATTTTCCATTTTGCTTTGGTTAAATATATTCCTTTAACTTATTACTGAGATCTAGAGGTCTATTTATGAATGGCCAAATATGACCCCCGTTAAATGTCATCCCTTACCGCAAAACTGGGGGTTTTGTCTTGATGTCAACTTGTCAGAGGGGTTAAGAACATTGATCTTTTAAAACGTTAAAAATAAATTGTTAACATTCATAATTTCATTAGTTATGTTGGTTTTCTTTTTATGTAATAATGTATTTCATAATTAGCATACAAACCTTTCTACAAACACCAATAAAGAAACGGGCTATTCTTTAATCCCTCGTACACACCATTCATTATTATATGTTTATAATATGCTTTCTTAAAATCTATGAAATGCACTAAGAGCTGAAACAATAATGAAAGTTGAACGGATCCGTACAGGCACATTCTGGCCAGCGTTCGCTTTGTGTCATATTTTGATGGTGTCTGCAGCATTCAGTGGTATTACTGATCAGTAAAGTGTAATGGAGATCTGCGAGGATGCTCATTAAGTACATAGTACGAATGTGCTGCTCGAAGGCTTTGAGAACGTACTTCTAGTGCTCTATAAAAGTCAGGGCAAATTACAAGTTTTTGTCCATGCTATAACTAGCGTTGTTCTTCAACACTCTGCATTAGGATCCCTATTAATCATATACAATTCTATATATCGTCATGTATCAAAATGCCGCAGTTGAGACAATATACTTCATATATTACCATCTGGGTTATAATCTTAGTATGCCCTAACTTACAACTCTTGTGAGCACTGATCACATATGACAGTATATGAAGCATCACTACAGCAAATGTCCCATTACTGGATGTTGAGCAGATTCGTTTGGTCAGAACATAGGCCTATGACACATGGGTGAGTGATAGATAAATATATGCTACACATTATTGCATCCTATAGCAGGAAGGCTCTAAGGTGTCTGAAGGCTTATTCGAAATAAAACCCAGGATTACATCTTCATTGTCCGCAGTGAGAACACAAATAATAAATGCAGCTTCAAATCAGCAACAAAACTTAAATACAGCACCTCTTCAGCATAATAACCAGGAATGATTTACAATTAATTATCAGCTCTATGGCACAAGAATTGTATGTCTGTCCAACCTCTGTTGAGGAAGGAACCTCTCCTATCCATTCCTTTATAAAGGAATTCTGAATAATTGAATGGAGTCTCCTGAAGATTCCACTCTCCTCTCCAGAAGTAGCTGCAAACTTACAACTGTCCAAATGGCTGCTACCAAAATCTGGAAAGGAGCAGCATGCCAGTGGATTAGGAGTCCTTCTGCTAAACATAGTTCAAATAACAAATGAGGTGGCACCGCAGAAGGCATATGCTACACTCCCTGAAAAGACATCTTTACTCTCATAATGTGTGCGTACATTTATACACAGGCATTTAAGCCAGAGTTTCTTGACTCCAGTCCTCACAATTTCTTTAATCATGCACAGGTGACTTAGTCTACTTGGCTGGGTCAGTAATTATCCTACTTGTTCCTCAGACAAAAATCATAAAACATGATCTGTTAGGGGTGCGTGAGGACTGGAGTTAAGAAATACTGATCTAAGTTGCAGATTCTGGAACATTAGTGCATCAGGACAGGTAGATTTCTCCTATGTAGCTGAAGGCTCTCTCTCAGACTTACCTCCAAATTTTGAAGCTGGAGAATCGGGACGATGTGTGTGCGCTACCGCAAAGTGACCAGAAGGGGGAGCGGCCACTCGTCACCAGGAGCGTGATATTTGTTTCTGAGCGCTGGACCGCCCCATCTACCTTTACAATACTCTTTGCAGAGCAGCAGTTAACGGGACAACTTCCTACCACCAGACAAAGATGTCGGTGGGCGTGGAATCGGGACACATCCCTTAAATCTGTACTGTGCTGCCAAAATTGGGACAATTTTGAGGGGCGTGATCACACCAACAGTACAGCCCACTATGGGACCGACCCTGGGTGCAGATGCCCACCTGCCCCATGGCTGGAGGAATGGGCAGAAAAATTGTGTACGGATTGGCACTGAAATTAAGGGTGGAGCTTCCTTTGAGAACATCGCACCTATGGCTCAGTGTGACATTTCAGGAGATTGCACTGATCCTTACCGTAAGCACAATGCACGTTACACCACGAGGATTCAGCTAAAGTTACTAGATACTGGTGAGATTACCCTGCAGGAGTGTATGGCTTCTGATTCATCATAACCTGCTATCTAAATACAATAATACTGTCATCGTAGACCTTGGCAACGTACTTGTGATCGCCAATCCTCCCCTATGGAAGCCCTACGGTGTGAACATATTGTATATAGGCTACATTACGGCATCTTTCATACATAGAAGCCCTATTTCTGAATCTCAGCGCCAGGTCATGTGACCCCGGAACGCAGAATATTTACCTCTTATGAGAATGCTTTTAGTGTTCAGAAACATGCGGACTCTGTTCAACTGAACCAACTTAAGACGCTGGTTTTTTTTCCTGCAGGTAAATTGCTTCACAATAGTTGGGCTAATAGGAAACAATTTCTGGTTAATCATAAAACACTAGATTAAGTTAATACAGCCATCAAATGGAACAGGTGGCAAAACAATGCCGCATTTTAATTTCATTTATTAGAGTGAACTGCGGAGAGGCATGTACTATGATTGGCTCATACAGTGAAAACATTCCAAACTGACGGAGATTTCTTTCCCTTCAATTCCTTTCACGGCTTAACCCTGCAGTTGCTGTTATCTAGGAGGGGCAGAGAAACACATTAAATCTGCTTATCTTTTTTTTTTAATCAAGCACAGCTGATCATGTTGGAATTGCATTAGAAATACTTAAACAACATAATATCTAATTGTAAAAAAATCCTGCACACATTACCAAAACTAACTCCCTTCCATTAATCATTGCTAGAAATATTTCTGTTTCTTGAGCAATTTGTCACTGGGCCTATGTTAGAAAATCACCCCAATCAATGTCTCCATGTTTTCAAAACGAGATGACCTAATTGCAGCGGTGCCAGTAAATGTGAATAGGTGGAGAACGATGGCCATGTAACAATTTGTTTTCAGGAATAGAGTTCCATTAAAAGGTGTTTTCTCTTCTGCCACATTTACTTTATCAATCACGTTATCTTCGCAACTTCCTTCTGTGCTTCTCAGTAATGTGTTTCTATAATCAGGCACTTTGTTTATTTATGTTGCCCAAGGATTAGACACAAAGCTGATCTCTTGATAAAATTGTATCCAACACAGAGAAAAGTAGATCTGTGTCACATCCCAAAGTACAGAAATTAAACACCTCCGTCTGATGATATAGATACTGTACATATCAGAGAGCCCCAGGGTGAATTTAGAAACATGAAGCAGTGTATTGCACAATTGTTGTATGAGAAGTTCAACTGAACATGGAAAATACTTAAAAAACTACAGTTTTTTTGTTGTTATTTTAAACGGGTAAAGAAAAGTTTTTGGACTATTAAGTATGCCTAAAAGTTGGATGCGTCTTGAAATATATAACTATCTATATGACAAGGCCTTCCTGCTATACCCTGCATTAAAAGTAAAACTAAAATTGTAATGTTAATTTTAGAGAATGATCACTTTTAATAAGTACATACATGTATATATATATATATATATATATATATATATATATATATATATAGTTGAGCCTACTTAAGTTAACTGACAAATGTACCTAATTCAAGGATAAGAAGTTGTCATATGTTACTATGAATTTAAAACCTTATACACCGGCTACAAATGTGTTTTATTTATAGAGGAAATGTGTGGCATTATTAAACATACCTGTGCATAAAAGTATCAGATTGTATTTGATCTCACTGTCACATTAATTGTTGACCAATGTGCTATTCATTCAGGACTGTGAAAGCCTTCTGCTCCCTCTAGTGTTTTATGACTGCAACTACAAGTACAGTATTAAATTTGATTAACCTCATATCAAAGGCCCCCACAGGAGGAGATTTAACTAAGCAGCAGCGTTGTGAGGTTTGCAAACCACCAGATGAATGGTCCTTACGCAGGTTCACCTATGGACACCTTGTTATGACTTTTACTTCCTACAGACAGTCAAGTTTGATCGTCTTCTCGCATGTGGTTTTCAGAGTCAAAGCGCTGGAGGCTGAGCCACAAACAGGGAAAAGACTGACTTTTGTAAACCTGGTTCTGACAAGAGAGACAGCATACGGGTTGAGCTATCTGTTCTGCCAGAACAGAAAAAGAATACAGCAAGTATTTGTTAGGGTCAACACTCACTTATTATAATTTATAATAATAATAATTTATTTATTAAGCAGTCAAAATAAATGTATTATTTCAATATGGACCCAATATGAATTAATTTATTTAATTACAGGGGCAATATAAATGTATTATTTAATTACAGGGCAATACTATTAGACTTCTAACGAGGACAATTAGATTTTATTTATGATGGGGGAAACACTTGTTATTGCAAGATGGGGGCATTATATAGTGTAATAGAAATGTATTACGATCATATCCGCTAATTATATCCTGAGTTTAGTGTTTTATGCATTGTGACGAGATTAGCTTCAAAGGTAGCAGCTTTTCAGTGACGCAGTGTTTTGGTGCTCCATCCGATCAATTCAGATTTATTTAGCTTTAGCACCTTTCCAGGAAAGCAAAATACATCCCCACATTTAGGGAACTGCCTCACTTTCTCTAACCAGGGACAGCTAGGTCATATATCACTTTCTTTCCCTAGCCAGTCACTATGGTCACTTTCAGCAACAGGACACCTCCTTTCTCAGACCTCTTGCAGAACTCAACAAGCCTCACACTAGGCCCTCTACTGAGCCTCCCCTTCAGCTCCTTCCTGAGCTCTCTACTGCTGTCACACACAATTTTAACATGTTGGGGGGAGACCCCAAATTCCATTGCATGAACAGGTTTCAAATTAATACCACCTAGCCTGAAACGGTCAAAAAAATCCCCCTTCCCAGCTCACAAACTCCGAGACGAGGCCAACTATACCTAAATCCCTTTTTGCATTACTTGGTCAGGGGTCTTTCCACCTCTCCAATACCATCCTGAACCTTTATCCATCTGGTGGTCTCATCTTCCACGTTCCTTTGACTCTGCTCCGTTTGGACCTTAAGAACTTTACATGTCCGCAGATTATACACTGAGTCCAATTGCTGGCACTAGAACAGTATTCCTTCAATCTAAACTGGTTGCTGTCTTTTCCCCTAGACGGCTGATATCATGTTTGGACTTGTAAACTCCAGCTACAGTACTTTCAAGTATTCTTTACTACTTATGGCGGGGGTCAGCGGCATCACATTTTTTATGCGCAGTTAACCGCTGCTCATCTTTACTTAGACTTCCTTCAATTTTCAGTTACAATTATTTTCAGGTTACATTTTTCCATGATGACGTTGAGGCAGTCTTTCCTAATTGCAAAGTGTAAATAAACAGAAACAGTGCTTGTTTATTTTAAACATGTTCAGTCATTTCCAACTTTTCTCTTAAAACATCCAATACCTTTTACAATTACTTAACTTTTCACTTGTGAGTGTGCTGATCCTTTAAATTACACGTTTCTTTTTCGAGGATATGTTTTTGCTGTAATCACCACACATTTCTGTCAGATAGATTTTGATACACGTTATCAAACTTTCATAGCGGCATGGTCCACTCCAGCCAGACTCAACACACCTTTGCATGACCTGTTGTACTCCATCATAACACAGAGGTACTGTAAATCGCTCTCAAATGTATTTGCAGACTCCAGTCCTGGTTCTGTATCTCACTACACTGACTCTGTGGTGCCGATACACTTGTGCCATCCTTTAATGTTTTTCGGGAACACTACTTGCCCATGTTTTACAATGGACTAACCTCAATATCTACACGCAATTTGTCTTGACCTGTACCTTATCCAGCAGTAAAGTGATCCAGCAGAAGTGAGACTACAACTCCCAGCATGTCACAGCAGCTTCTGTTTGTAATAACTTTCCCTCTGCAAAAGTTTGTGCACCACAGCCAGTTTTGAGTATGTAGAATCTTTTGAGGCTATTGCCTTTCACTGCAACAACCCCCCTCCCCCCCAAAAAAACATTAAACTGCCCCTCAACAATTCAGATACATTTATCTTATGTCTCTCCACAGCAAAAAATCCACGCGACATTGGCGATTTCTCACTTTTCCTTTTTTATTAAACTTTGCATCACTTTTTAAAGCTTCATATATGCAAAACAAACATGTTGTATAAACATAAGTTGCTGAGTAGATGATACCCATCTTCTCACTTTGGCTGTTAAGAACCCCTGAAATAATGAAGCTGGAGACGTGTATGAAATTAATAAGGTCACAGCAATTATTTAAATTAATGGAAGCGGAAAAAGTTGGGGTGGTGGCAAATAGTGCTGTAGACACCAGCTCCAAATACCAAACCCTACACTTAGAGGATGATGACCCCTGGTCCTCGCAAGACCTCATTTACAACCTCCGTGGCTTCTCCGCTGACTCGCCCATGCCGCCATACATCCAGATGTAGAGAGCTCTCTTCCCCCATAGGGTCATTTTCTATGGCACTTACCACCAAACAGAAACTAGTATAGGAAAGAGGTGGGGTGTCGGGTAGTGTTGAGACCAGGGGTTGTGGCCCATATTGGGGAGCACTCATCTTCCTTCTGGCCTAGATAGGGGCTTCAGTCTGGTTTTCTTCATAGCAAGTAGCCAGAATAGCGAGTACCCAGAAAGTGGGCGCTGCTGCCCCAGTTCCACGACACCCAGCAACAAGCGGTTCTAGATATCAGTAACGGAACCTGGTGGTAGCAGTGATATTTCTCCTATAACACGAGACACCATGTTGCTGATTATTTTACACAAGCTGTGAGTGTCTGGTGACCAAGCAGAGTGTCGCAGATCTCCTGAAACTACCATTGGTGCCACAGCCCAGAAGAAGTTGCAAAGTTGTGAGGCGTTCCATATCGGCAAATAAACAACCAATCTCTCGGCTTTTGTAATTAGACATCCGTGGCTACCCTCCCTTGAGCCGCAGCTGCCCAGTCACAAGTAGATTACTTATGTGTTCTCCAATACAATATGGAACATCTTGCAAGCATGAAAGTTCTAAATGTCTGCTGGTACCAATGAGCTCTTCTTTCAGTGCATGGTGAAGTCCTCGAGATGAGGAACACCCACCTAATTGCTATATGGGGTCTACACTAACAATGAATAAAAATCCTAAGGTACAGTACGTGGGGGTGGTTGCTTTTTAGGCGAATTACCACAACCAATAATACACAATTACTTGTACATCTATATATATCTCTCTCGATATATATTATATCTCTCTCTATATATATGTATCTACATGTCTGTCTTTCTCTATAATATATATATATATATATATATATATATATATATAAATAATACTCTGAATATATGCATATTTATTTTATACACTTGAAGTAGGAGGTACGTCCTCACTCCAGACAACACGCGTATTCCGTACTAATGTCTAATGGCCACAGAACTTAAGTGCAAAATAAAACCACCATAATTGCTGTAATGTGAGCGAGAATATACCCATTTACAAGGAGAGAAGTTTGCAGTTTGAAACGTTGGGAAAAGTGGTTTTATGAAAAGAAATGTACTTGTTAGGTGAGGTAATTTGATCTTTATACAAATAACTGCCTCCCTTACAGCCGTCTAAAGTTATCAAACGCAGCGCTCCACAGGCACTAATACCCGGGTCTGCTGATAAATTATACATTACAAAATATTGCTACTTCTTTAATGATCATTCTCGAGAAACTCCGAAATCTGAAACAAATGCAAAGTTTACAGTGGTCAGAGGTACAGCGGGATGTGATTGCAGCTATAAATCTAGAAAATACAAAATACCCTCTAACTATAGAATTTGAAATCTAAATATAAAGCAACTCTCAGACATATTTTTTTTTTTACAGAAACTGAAGGAGCTGCACCACTGACCTTGACATAAAAGAAGTTTTTACTTGTGAATGTGCATTCATTTATGAAAAATTCATGTGACCCGATTTATGAACAACATTATGCAAATACATATTTTATATTAGGATTTAAGTTAAAGAACACACAGATATATGTATACACATACAGTGAGCAGAAATGTATTCTTCCCCTATAGCATTTTTCACGTTTTATTTTCTTGCATCATGGAATCGAAATGGAATTTATTCAGTTCTCATCACTGATAATTACAAAAATAAAGTGTTGGTAATTGATTGCATAAGTATTCACATTCACCCCCCTTTAGCTGAAATTACAGCTGAGTCTATTTGAATAGGAGTCTACCAGCTTTGCACACCTGGCACTGCCATTTTCAACCATTCCTCTTTGCAACATTACTCAAGTTCCACCGGGTAGCTCTTTTTTTGTATTTAAAGCAGCAATCCCATGACAAATAAGTCAGATTTAATTTCTAACATTAAGCACTATGGCAGAATATAAGAATGTTGGGTTACCATTCTTCTTTGTTTTTTATTCTTTAGGTTGCCATTATTTACGATTCTGGACTACCATGGCAACCACAGGCACATGCAGTGAGCAGAGACACTTTGGAATTCCCATCTGAGCTCTGTGACATCCTCCTTCTCCCCACAGCTGCCATTACATAACATGCTGAGAGCCTGTGTCTGTGTCGCAGACTGTGTCTGAAAGCCATTTTTGTTTGCAGTCTCTCTCTACTTATCACACAGGTTATAGACCTACTGAATCGCCCCCACACCGCGCTCTCACCCCCCCACCACACACACATACACTTCAGCTTCACCACCATCTATTGAATAGGGGCAATAGGACCCCAATATACTGTTCCACACTGGCGCACAAGGCTTCTGGCTACCCACGAGCTGGCAAGGCCCACACCAGCACACAAAGGGTTAACTTCACACCTCCAGACTGTTACACAAATATAAATGCAAGCACACACTAAGCTTGTCAGTCAAATGTATCAACAAATCACAGACCGGCATTCAAAGGGTTAACTTGGTTGAGCTATATTCTAACAGGCTAATGGATTCATTAGAGTTTCAAGAACACCTCTTATTATTTTATAGATTTAATAATAAGGTAGAAGGCATTTAGATATAAAAAACAAATAATAAACAAATGACATAACATACACAAGAAAAGTAGTTTAAAATAAAAGGGGTTACCTTCAGAGTATAACTTACATGAGTTGTATAATTTGTGAAATGGGAAATTGGCTTGGAAGATGGACAGCTTATCAATGTGGATTGATTTTCCCAAAAGAGTGACAATTTGCCTCTTCCCAACACAGGTTTTTTAAGCAAAATGAAATGAGACGGTCTTCACAGGTGCGTGTTAATGCTAATAGCGGGGCAAGGATGTCCTTGGGTGTCACTATAGTTTGTTCACAAATATTCCCAAAGTTTTGACCTTTGGGTAATTCTTCACAGATATATCCCAGAGACATAACTCCCCCTTCAATAAACCGGTCATAATCTCCCGCACATTTAAATACCACACATGATGGATTTATGACAATGTGACATAGCTTTCCCAAAGAAATTTGATTATAGCTGTTCCCAGATACTGCCAGCACCTGTCATTCACAACCCTGGTGTGAGTTCTGCTCCTCAGTATGGGGTGGCACCCAGATTTCCCAAAATATGAACTATGAAGACATTTTCTTTTGAAGCTCATATTTCTATATACCTGTATAGGCCTTCAAATGCTGCCTTTGGCTGCAAGGATTTCAAGCTATGACCGGCCCCACAAAGTCTATTCAGGTGTCCAAAAACTAACTTGTGTCAGGATATAGCTCCCAGAAGGGGCCGTTTGAAGCTCCTACAGGTGACACTGCTATCTTCTAAAACTGGAATGTGCAGAGCCATCAAATATACACATAACAGACTTTCTGACTTCACACACTTTAGTAGTTCAACTTATCAATGGATTCATTTGATATAAAATATTTACACTGCAGTTATGATTTAGACCATATTTCCCACAATTATGTGATGGGTTAACCCTTATAAATAACTAAGTTCTCTCTGTTGACGACAATAGCTAAGACACATGCATGTTTAAAGGGTAATTAACTTGTTATTTAAAGATAAAAAGAAATCTGCTATGTGAGATTGCTGCTTTAAACCAATGTGGCTACTGCTGTACGCTTTGGACTGAGATCCTTCTAAAGTACAAATCGTCTCTCAAGTACTAGGTCTCTTGCAGAATGCAACAGGTTTTCCTCCAAGAATTGTCTAAAAGTTTCTCTAGCTCTCTATTTTTTTTACCAATTTTCTTGTCCCGGAAGCAGAGAAGCCTT
This sequence comes from Mixophyes fleayi, assembly GCF_038048845.1. Taxonomy (NCBI): domain Eukaryota; kingdom Metazoa; phylum Chordata; class Amphibia; order Anura; family Limnodynastidae; genus Mixophyes; species Mixophyes fleayi. The sequence continues at coordinate 6,114,374 of NC_134413.1, read as the reverse complement.
TCCGTAGCATTCTATTCCCGTGAACAAGCTTCAAGGTAGGAATATGATTCTTATGACAATGTGCAGTGTTGGGCTTGCACAAAATTCAGCGCCTGGAGTTGAGACCATACATTTCACTCTTTGGGGTTTACTTACTAAACTGCGGGTTTGAAAAGGTAGAAATGTTGCCTATAACAAGCAATGAAATTCTAGTTATCATTTATTTAGTACATTCTACAAAATGACAGCTTCAAACCCGCAGTTTAGTAAATATACCCCTTGGTCTCATCTGAGTATAGACTCTTTGTCCATTTGGTAGGAGGGTTTCCCAAATGCTTTCCGGCAAACTTTTGCATTTAGTGTTGATCAGCCATAAGAATACCCAAATAAATACATTTTGATACAAATATAGAATACTTTTCAAAGCCACTGTAGAGAAAGGGGGAGGGGGAGAGAGAGAGAGAGAGAGAGAGAGAGAGAGGTGGGAGAGATATAGTTAACATTACCCTTACGCACAGCAATATATGCCCAAATCACTGTACTTGTGTGAGCCCAGTCAGGTGGCTAAATGCCAGTCCACCACAACACTGTATTTACAGTAATGGCATACCATTATTAACACTAAGAAATTGAGGGGACTGGTTACCCCCGTCCATATTGCAGCTAGTACTCTCACCTACTGTCCAGTGCATCCTCCTCCATCCTTCTGCAAGAAATAATGCCCACTACGATGTCTGGAAGCTTTGGTTGTTTTTTTGTTAATCAAGAAGCCATCCTGGGGAAGTCATGCTGCACAGCAATATACAGTTCCAAATATTAACCTGAATAAATAATGAACACAAGTATTCTATTTTGGAAAGTGGCAAGGAAGAAATGCATTTATCTACTCCTCATACATAAGTTGTCCTATTTGGGAATGTTATACCATTAACTATTGGAAAAGTTTAGTCATGCAAATACAGTCATGGCCAAAAGTTTTGAGAATGACACAAATATTATTTTTCACAAAGTCTGCTGCCTCAGTTTTTATGATGGCAATTTGCATATACTCCAGAATGTCATGAAGAGTGATCAGATGAATTGCAATTAATTCCAAAGTCCCTCTTTGTCATGACAATGAACTTTATCCCAAAAACAACATTTCCACTGCATTTTAGCCCTGCCACAAAATGACCATATGACATCAGGGGTAAATGTATCAATATGCGGGTTCTTCAACACCCGCGGGTTCAGCCTCTTCCGCGATTAAATTTCAAGCGGCGCTGCATTGTAAAGGGTTAACTTCCCTTTACAATGCAGCGCCGCTTGAAATTTAATCGCGGAAGAGGCTGAACACGCGGGTGTTGAAGAACCCGCATACTGATACATTTACCCCCAGGTCAGTGATTCTCTCGTTAACACAGGCGAGAGTGCTGACGAGGACAAGGCTGGAGATCACTCTGTCATGCTGATTGAGTTAGAATAACAGACTGGAAGCTTTAAAATGAGGGTGGTACTTGAAATCATTGTTCTCCCTCTGTTAACCATTGTTCTCCCTCTGTTAACCATGGTCATCTGCAAGGAAACACATGCAGTCATCATTGCTTTGCAAAAAAAGGGCTTCACAAGCAAGGATATTGCTGCTACTAAATCAACCATTTATCGGTACATCAAGAACTTGTGAAGAATGCTTCAGCGTGCCCAAGAACATCCAACAACGCCAGGACCGTTTCCTAAAGTTTATTCATCGGGGAACCACTAGTGCAGGGCTTGCTCAGGAATGGCAGCAGGAAGGTGTGAGTGCATCTGCATGCACAGTGAGGCGAAAACTTTAGGATGATGGCCTGGTGTCAAGAAGGCCAGCAAAGAAGCCACTTCTTTCCAGGAAAAACATCAGGGACAGACTGATATTCTGCAAAAGGTACAGGAATTGGATTGCTGAGGATTGGGGCAAAGTCATTTTCTCTGATGAATCCCCTTTTAGATTGTTTGGAGCATCTGGAAAACCGCTTGTCCAGGTAAGGAAAGGCGAGCGCTACCATCAGTCCTGTGTCATGCCAACAGTAAAGCATCCTGATACCATTCATGTGTGGGGGTTGCTTCTCAGCCAAGAGAGTGGGCTCACTCACAATTTTGCCTAAGAACACAGCCATGAATAAAGAATGGTACCAAAACATCCTCCAAGAGCAACTTCTCCCATCCATCCAAAAACAGTTTGGTGATGAACAATGCCTTTTCCAGCATGATGGAGCACCTTGCCATAAGGCAAAAGTGATAACTAAGTGGCTCAGGGATCAAAACATGAAATTTTGGGTTCATGGCCAGAAAACTCCCCAGACCGTAATCCCATTGAGAATTTGTGGTCAATTTTCAAGAGGTGGGCGGACAAACAAAAACCCACAAATTTTGACAAACTCCAAGCATTAATTAGGCAAGAATGGATGGCCATTAGTCAGTATGACAGCATGCCAGGGCGAATTGCAGAGGTCTTCAAAAAGAAGGGTCAACACTGCAAATATTGACTCTGCATAAATTTAATATAATTGTCAATAAAAGCCTTTGACACTTATGAAATGCTTGTAATTTTACTTCAGTATACCATGGCAACATCTGACAAAAAGGTCTAAAAACAATGAAGCAACAAACTTTGTGAAAACCAATACTTGTGTCATTCTCAAAACTTTTGGCCATGACTGTAGTGCAGGGGTGGGCAAACCTGTCCTCAAGGGCCATATCCAGTTCATGTTTTTAGGATTTATTTAATCATGTACAGCTGAGTTAATCTATTTGGCTGGGTCAGTAATTATCCCACCTGTTTCTACAGACAGAAATCCTAAAAACATGAACTGGATATGGCCCTTGAGGACAGGTTTGCCCACCCCTGCTGTAGTGGGACCCTATTTATTAAATTAGCAATCCCAGATAAACCAGTTTTTTCTTTACATAGCAAGCAAAGTACCTTTTAAACATGCATCTTAGCTATCATCTTACAAATCATTATCTCCATTTCAAAAATGGATGCCAGACACAGTCTGTCTGCTATACATACTCTCAGCATGGCATGTGAAGGCAGAGGAGGAAGGGGGGGGGGGGGATGTCACAGTGCAGACAGAGCTCCGAGGGGTGATCCAAAGCCTCTCTGCTCACTACATCATTTGACTGTGGTTGCCATGGTTGCCCACTCATAAGTCATTAATAACCGTCTGAAAAAAAGAAGGGGAAATCTGGAATACCAGCATACTAATTATAGCCTGCCATAGTAATTTATGTTAAAGACACACCTGATTGTTTTTATAGGATTGCTGCCTTAAGTACATATTAAACTCAAAGTAGTCACACTTGACAAAATGGAAAGGCAGCTTGTGTTTTATACTTCTACCTGTCTAAACCCTAAGGAAAGGGAAAACAAAGTCTGTTTGCTACAAAGTATCTAACGAAACCCAGTCTTACTAATGAATTCACCTCTGTCCACAGAGTTCCATTACTAAGTAATGTAAATAAACAGGTGTAACTTTGTGATCTCTCTATGTAAATATTTCCTATTAGGGGAAAAAAAAGAGCCACTGCTGCATTTATCACAGAGCTGTTTTAGGGGTATGCTAATGGGCACAAGAATATTTCAAACTTCCATCATGTGGCTTAATCACCAGCTGGAGATCAAAAGCCACCATGCGATTTTATATGCTATGGGCTGCTTCCAAAATACCCCGACATGGAATGAGATCAATGTCAAAATTGGTACATACAGCAAAGCACTTGCAATAAAAAGCTTTTTATGTGTCTTGTTCAAAGCATTTAAGTGCCTTTTAGATCACTGATTGAACCATGCTCACTATAAAGTGGAACCTTTTAATACCAAAATACATTTCCAAAACAGAATTCCATTAGAGGAGAAAGGGATTTTTTTTTTTTTTTGCTGCAACAGGAGAGATAATAATTCTTTCACCGTGTAATGGGATAAATGAAATGTTTGGTGATAAACAGAAAATGTTTGTATTGTTCGAGAAACACTCCATATAGTTTATGGGTATCTGTGTGTGTGTTTACAAATTATATACAGAATAATATGTGGACAAGAGCTCATTAGAAAGTGATAAGACTATTGAAGGGACTAAGATGATACACAATCAAGCGTACGCAGCTTTGAAATGTGGCAGAACTGCGCTGCTCTGCACTTACTTATTTTCTCCATAATCTGTGTACAGTAATGACAGCCTGTATTGATGGCTGGTGAATGACTTCAGATTGAGTTTCAATGATGGATGAGGCTTTGCTTTTACGATTCTACTTCATAATACAACTTCAGAGTTTGGATGCTTTATAAAGGCAATGTGGACTCGAACAAAGCTTGGGAACCCCCTACCCCCAAAGACAGTTACCAGGAAGATGGTGGGTGTGTCACAACGCTAGTGAGGTCATCCCCCATTTCTGACCTTTTTTACTCTAATTTTTTCACAACAGAATTGTTTTTTTTTTTTTAGAATGGCAGTGTTATGGCCACCAATGCGGCATAAACTTGTAGAACTAGCGGTAGAGGTCTTCACCTATAGCATCCGCCTTTCCCGTAGATTAGGGTCAGAGGCAAAGGTTCAGAGTCCGGGTACAGGCAGAAGATCACGGTCAGAGGCAAAGGTTCAGAGTCCAGGAACAGGCAGAGGTCTGGGTGCCCAAGAACAGGTGCAGACGTGAAGGCGGCTCGAAGGACCGAAAAACTCGCCAACTCCTCTGGAGACCAATTAGCCGAGTTAGCACCTTTCCGGGTGAGGGCAGTGATAGGAGCCACCAGGGAAGAAAATGAGCGTATAAACCTTCGATAGTAATTGGCGAAGCCAAGGAATCTTTGAATTGCCTTTAAGTTAGTAGAGAGGACTCAGTCCTGAATTGCCAGAACTTTACTGGGGTCCATGGAGAAACCAGATGATGAGATAATGCATCCTAAGAAGGTCACCCTAGAGACCTCAAACTCACATTTTTCCAATTTTGCATAGAGATGTTGGCGTAATTTTTCCAGAACATCACGAACTTGTTAGCGGGGCTGAGACAAGGATTGAGAGTAAATTAAAATGTCATCCAGATAAACCACCACTGGTTTTCCCAGGAATTCACGTAAGACGTCGTTGATGAGGTCTTGGAAGACCGCCGGAGCGTTGCACAACTTGAACGGCATCACCAGATATTCATAATGTCTCTCTTATACGTATAAGATTATAGGCACCTCGGAGGTCGATCTTTGAAAAAATGGTGGCCGATTTGAGCTGGTCAAATAAGACGGAAATTAACAGCAAGGTATATGTGTTCTTGACCGTGATTTTATTCAAGCCACGATAATCTATGCAGGATTTGAGGCTGCCATCTTTTCTGGCCACGAAGAAACATCCAGCTCCTACTGGAGATTTGGAAGGGCAGTTAAATCCTCTTTATAGGTTCTCCTCCACGTACTGTTCCATAGCTTGGGTCGCTGGGATAGATAAAGAATACAGACGCCCTTTGGGCAATTTAGAACCAGGAACAAGATCAATAGCACAGTCATAGACCCGATGAGGCGGGAGAGTCAGCTTTCTTTTTACAGAACACATCACCAAAGTCCTGGTAGGGTGCAGGTAACAATTCCGGATTAGTCTGTAGAATTCTAAGAGGTAGGGTCAAGCATGTAGAAGAGCACTCTGGACTCCAACGGACGATCTCCTACTTCTTCCAATCAATGAGGGGATTATGACTCTGAAGCCAAGGATACCCCAGGATCAATGGAGCAGAGGGACTGGTGATCAGGAAGAATGAGAGCTCTTCCGTATGGAGGGCTCTTACAGATAAGCGAACCAATGGAGTCATAGCGAGTATTCTACCCCAACCAAGGGTTTTTCCATCCAAGCCGCAGGCGGTAATGCTCGAACCCAATTTGACAACAGGAATACCAAGCGTCTGAGCCAAGTGGATATCCAGAAAGTTACCTGCAGCACCACTATCGAGGAAGGCTGACATAACTGTAGAATGATCTCTGCAGGGACTAACAAGGAATTTTCTGAAGAGATTACTTGGAAACCTAAGCGCACCTCTTCACCACTGCTTAGGTTTAGGCGTTTCCCGACTTGATAGGGCAGGAATGAACTAGGTGGCCCGATTGACCACAATACATGCAGAGACCCAGGGAGCCCATGCAGTTTGGCGCTACCGTCTGCCTCCTGAAGAACGTTCCAGACGGTAAGTGCCAAACTGCATGGGCTCAGGGGTGTCCGGAAAGGCAGAACAAGACTTCGGTGGTGAGCATGGAGGCCAAGACGCCACCAACAGGAGGCCGAGTCGCGCCGGTGCCCGCAGCATCTTATAGGCAGTTCATGAAATTTATTAAAGAATTTGCTCACCACGTACATCCTTTTGGGTGCTAAATGCACATGTATATATTGTGACAAAGAGAGGGGTAGGCTGCTATATTTCAAGAGGAATTGCAAGGGATTGACTAATAATCTGCAATATAACATGGCAGATAGGGTCAAATTCTTGTAGCGTGAGACTCCTAGGTTGAACATACACAGGTGGAAAACAGAGTCTAATGAGGTAATTAGACTAAGGGGAGGGGTTGATTGTATTTTTAAACCTGTACTGTTGGACGCGAGTGAAGCCGAGCTAGTTGGCTGGTGACTAGGCAGGAGGTCTATGTCTATGATTCCACTTACCTAATTTTTTTGTTTTGTTTTAAACACAATTAGAGCGACCAGGCAGTATCCTCTGCCTACAGGGACATATAGTATGCTGCCGTAAACAGTTTGCACCGGCAAGAAGAGAAAAAGAGGGCGGGCACTAAATCACTTCACCCCCTAAGAAAAAAATCTAGGTCCACCCCTGCTGCTATATAATGTTATCTCCAACATCTCTCCATATTCTGTTATCCCTGTCTCCAGCAACTCTCCATGCTGCTATGTTATTCGTCTCCAGCATCTCTCCATATTGTTATCCATATCCAGCATACCTCCTTGGTGCTATATAACATTACACCTGTCTCCAACATCTCTCCATAGCTATATAGTGTTATCTGTCTCCAGCATCTCTCCATACTGCTATATAATGGTATTCCGGTCTCCACAATCCCTCCATACTGCCATGTTATCCGTCTCCATACAGCTAAATAATGTTATCCCTTCATACTATGATATCCCTGTCTCCAGCATCTCTCCATAGTTATGTTACCCCTATCTCCAGCATCTCTAGATACTGCTGTTATCAGTCTCCTGCATCTCTCCAGTTATATAAGTTTAGCCATCTCCAGCATCTCTCCATACTGCTGTTATCCCTGTCTCCAGCATCTCTTCATACTGCTGTTATCCCAGTCTCTATCATCTCTCCAGTTATATTTTATCCCAGTCTCCAGCATCTCTCCATGCTGCTATATGTTATTCGTTTCCAGCATCTCTCCATATTGTTATCCATATCCAGCATACCGCCTTGGTGGTATATAACATTACACCTGTCTCCAGCATCTCTCCATAGCTATATAGTGTTATCTGTCTCCAGCATCTCTCCATACTGCTATACAGGGCCACCATCAGGGGGGTACAGGGGGTACTCTTACACTGGGCCCGGCGGCAAGAAGGCACAGTGATGGAGAGGGAGGCAGGAAGGCACAGTGATGGAGAGGGGAGCAGGAAGGCACAGTGATGGAGAGGGGGCAGGAAGGCACAGTGATGGAGAGGGGGGGCAGGAAGGCACAGTGATGGAGAGGGGGGGCAGGAAGGCACAGTGATGGAGAGGGGGGCAGCAAGGCACAGTGATGGAGAGGGGGGCAGGAAGGCACAGTGATGAAGTGGGGCAGGAAGGCACAGTGTGATAATGGAGGGCCAGGTGAAGGGGGAACAGCAGCATGGAGGGTGCAGTGTGATCATGAGGGGACAAAACATGGCGATGAAGGGGCACAGTAATGTGTGTGTGATGGTACAGGGGGCTTGTGGAAATGTAGTGTGAGGTAGGTGGTGGCTAATTAATGGGTGCAAGTTTGTTTGTGGGGTAATGGTTGGACAATTTTATAGTGCAGACTATTACTTTAAGATGGGGTGGTTTGGGGGCTACTGAATGTGGGGGTGAATGAGGTCACTCTATTAAATGTGACTATGAATTATTTAATGTCAGTGATAGGTATATTTCTGAAATGTAAATACTATTAATTTATTGCTGGGACTGTTTGTAGGGAAATAGATTTATTTATTAAATGTGAATACTGTTATTTTAATGTTGGGGTTGGAGGAAGGCCTAATTATTAATCGTGGGTGCTATTGATTTAACACCGGGGCTGACTGCAATTTTCTAAATATACCCATTTTTATTTTCCAAATAGGGCCCCCAACATTCCAGGATCCAGACAAGCTGCAACTAAAGACACCTGCAGCCACAGGTGGGGAAAGTGAGAACAGGTAGGAGGGAGCAGGAGTCTGTGAAATGTTGTGATTCTAGTAGGGACAATGCCAATATTTGGTGAGTGTGTATGTATATATATATATATATATATATATATATATATATTAGGGGGCCCCCTTAACTTACCTGTACTTAACTGATTAAGTTCATTGATTTTTTTTTTCATTGCCATAGGCCCCCTTTTCCCCTGGGCCCCCAGGCACCTGCCCATCGTGCGCAGTTGTAAAGATGGCCCTGGTTCATTGGGGGGGGGTGGTGGTCATCGGGGGGCCCTGCCTGCTTCATTTGTACTGGGCCCCACGATTTCTGGTGGCGGCCCTGCTGCTATATATTGGTATTCCGGTCTCCACAATCCCTCCATACTGCCATGTTATCCCTGTCTCCATACAGCTAAATAATGTTATCCCTTTCTCCAGCATCTCTCCATACTATGATATCCCTGTCTCCAGCATTTCTCCATAGTTATGTTACCCCTATCTCCAGCATCTCTCCATACTGCTGTTATCACGGTCTCCAGCATCTCTCCAGTTATATAAGTTTAGCCATCTCCAGCATCTCTTCATACTGCTATGTTACACCAGTCTCCATCATCTCTCATCATGTTATACCAGGCTCCATCATCTCTCAGTATATTTTATCCCAGTCTCCAGCATCTCTCCATACTGCTATATAATGTTATCCCAGTCTCCAGCATCTCTCCATACTGCTATATGTTATCCCAGTCTCCAGCATCTCTCCATACTGCTATATAATGTTATCCCAGTCTCCAGCATCTCTCCAGTTATATAAGTTTAGCCATCTCCAGCATCTCTCCATACTATGATATCCCTGTCTCCAGCATTTCTCCATAGTTATGTTACCCCTATCTCCAGCATCTCTCCAGACTGCCGTTATCACGGTCTCCAGCTATATAAGTTTAGCCATCTCCAGCATCTCTTCATACTGCTATATGTTATCAGTCTCCATAATCTCTCCATACTGCTATATAATGTTACCCCTATCTCCATACTGCTATATGTTATCCATCTCTCCAGACTGCTATATAATGTTATCCCTATATCCCAGCATGTATAACCATGTAATGTTATCAGACCTACGGGTACAGCGCAGGGTGCGGATAATACACCTCACACAGGGCCGGGCCCCGGTGACTCAGCGGCTATGTACTGTATGCAGCCGGTGACTCAGGGACTCTGGCGGGAAATCAAACCAGCTTCAAGTCACGTCACGTGTCCCCGTGCGTCATCACGCTGGTTACGTCACAGGGACGCCGCGAGCCCGTGCCGGTCCTGACTCCTGAACTGAGTTTCCCGCGTAGGAGAAGTGAGGAGATCTCAGGTACCGGCCCCGCCCGGTCTGCCCCCGGGGCCACAGCGATGGTGGGGGCACCATGTACAGGGTTATACCAGGCCTGTGCGTGATAATGTACAGGGGGACCTGTCTTATTATAGGGAGTCTGTGTGATAATGTACAGGGGAGACCTGTGTTATTATAGGGAGTCTGTGTGATAATGTACAGGGGAGACCTGTGTTATTATAGGGAGTCTGTGTGATAATGTACAGGGGAGACCTGTGTTATTATAGGGAGTCTGTGTGATAATGTACAGGGGAGACCTGTGTTATTATAGGGAGTCTGTGTGATAATGTACAGGGAAGACCTGTCTTATTATAGGGAGTCTGTGTGATAATGTACAGGGGAGACCTGTCTTATTATAGGGAGTCTGTGTGATAATGTACAGGGGAGACCTGTCTTATTATAGGGAGTCTGTGATAATGTACAGGGGAGACCTGTGTTATTATAGAGAGCTGTGTGATAATGTACAGGGGAGACCTGTGTTATTATAGGGAGTCTGTGTGATAATGTACAGGGGGGACCTGTCTTATTATAGGGAGTCTGTGTGATAATGTACAGGGGAGACCTGTCTTATTATAGGGAGTCTGTGTGATAATGTACAGGGGAGACCTGTCTTATTATAGGGAGTCTGTGTGATAATGTACAGGGGGGGAGACCTGTCTTATTATAGGGAGTCTGTGTGATAATGTACAGGGGGAGACCTGTCTTATTATAGGGAGTCTGTGTGATAATGTACAGGGGGAGACCTGTCTTATTATAGGGAGTCTGTGTGATAATGTACAGGGGGAGACCTGTCTTATTATAGGGAGTCTGTGTGATAATGTACAGGGGGAGACCTGTCTTATTATAGGGAGTCTGTGTGATAATGTACAGGGGGGACCTGTCTTATTATAGGGAGTCTGTGTAATAATGTACAGGGGGGACCTGTCTTATTATAGGGAGCTGTGTGATAATGTACAGGGGGGACCTGTCTTATTATAGGGAGTCTGTGTGATAATGTACAGGGGAGACCTGTGTTATTATAGGGAGTCTGTGTGATAATGTACAGGGGAGACCTGTGTTATTATAGGGAGTCTGTGTGATAATGTACAGGGGGGACCTGTCTTATTATAGGGAGTCTGTGTGATAATGTACAGGGGGGACCTGTCTTATTATAGGGAGCTGTGTGTGATAATGTACAGGGGGACCTGTCTTATAGGGAGTCTGTGATAATGTACAGGGGGGACCTGTCTTATTATAGGGAGTCTGTGTGATAATGTACAGGGGGGACCTGTCTTATTATAGGGAGTCTGTGTGATAATGTACAGGGGGAGACCTGTCTTATAGGGAGTCTGTGATAATGTACAGGGGAGACCTGTCTTATTATAGGGAGCTGTGTGATAATGTACAGGGGAGACCTGTCTTATTATAGGGAGCTGTGTGATAATGTACAGGGGGGAGACCTGTCTTATTATAGGGAGCTGTGTGATAATGTACAGGGGGGGGGGGGACCTGTCTTATTATAGGGAGCTGTGTGATAATGTACAGGGGGGGGGGGACGGACGACCTGTCTTATAGGGAGTCTGTGTGATAATGTACAGGGGGAGACCTGTCTTATAGGGAGTCTGTGTGTCAATGTACAGGGGAGACCTGTCTTATTATAGGGAGTCTGTGTGATAATGTACAGGGGGGGAGACCTGTCTTATTATAGGGAGTCTGTGTGATAATGTACAGGGGGGGAGACCTGTCTTATTATAGGGAGTCTGTGTGATAATGTACAGGGGGGGAGACCTGTCTTATTATAGGGAGTCTGTGTGTCAATGTACAGGGGAGACCTGTCTTATTATAGGGAGCTGTGTGATAATGTACAGGGGGAGACCTGTTTTATTATAGGGAGTCTGTGTGATAATGTACAGGGGGGGGGAGACCTGTCTTATTATAGGGAGCTGTGTGATAATGTACAGGGGGGAGACCTGTCTTATTATAGAGAGCTGTGTGATAATGTACAGCGGGAGACCTGTCTTATTATAGGGAGTCAGTGTGATAATGTACAGGGGGAGGCCTGTCTTATTATAGGGAGTCAGTGTGATAATGTACAGGGGGAGGCCTGTCTTATTATATTTTGTGTTGTATTAGCTTTTTATGATTCTTGTGTAATTAATGCGGTGTATATCCGGGGGGCTCATGTATTTATCATTAAGACCCAATTGGCTAGATGGGGAGTTCTATATTACCATAGGGAATGGTATTTGAAATAGGGCAACTATATAATATATCCTGTTTATGGGAAACCTGTGTATAGATTTATCTTCTAGCATGACCCATTTCACCCAGTACACCATCTGCCTCTAGTCTTCTTACCTAGGGCCTCATTAAGTGTTTGGAGTAAATCCCACGTGAAGGTGCAATTTTTCACCTTGGCCTCCTAGCTCAACTATAAATGGCAGTGTTAAAATAAAGTGGCCCAGTATTTGTGTGATACATGCAAAAGCAGGAAGTGGTTTCCCTGCTTGCAAAAAAACAAAACAACAAATGACATTTGAGGCTCTTGTGTCGCACCTTTGTTTGTCCAGGTGTAAACCTGCATTCTTTAGCTGAATTTTAACCTAACTCTAATTGAGACTTCTTAATGCCCAATTTACCTTACTAGAAAGAAAAAAAAATGTTAGTATCAGATAAAAAAAATTCTGTACTTTGCAAATAAGTAGGAAAAGCAAGACCAGTGCACACTAGGTAAAATATGTCATGTAGGAGGAGAGTGCAATACAGGAGCTCTGTCTGTTTTGTTTACTGCCCATTGGGTTTGTGTTATGTGCTAGATTGAAAAATGGACTTGACTTTGTATACTTGTGAAGTGGTGTATGGTAGCATAATTGTATGATGGCCATATTGTAACTGCATTGTATATTTTAAGAGTAAAGCTAATATTTAACATTAATATATATCAAATGTGAATTTCTGATCTGAATAAATATACATTAATTAACTGAAGTGTGTATACCGAATTGTGTCCATCATGCTCTGTCACTTCTTAGGTTGCCATGTTACTAAAACATGGAGACCTACATATTGTGGATTAGTAGATTCCTACATTGGGGGCCGCTACGTCTCAGCTTTTTGACCTGTATTGGGTCCCTTCAGAAACCAGTCCTGTAGATATGGGAGGGATGCTTAATACATTATAACAGGCTGCAAGGAAATGTCTGTTCCATACTCCAATGCCTTCATGTTTCATATCTTAACATTTCAATGTTGTGGTGTAAATATTCTTTGAAAGCATTGAGGCTTATATCTGGCTGTAAATACGATCTGGTTTATATCCAGGAACGATGCCTAACTTTTTTAGGGGGTCATTTCTAAGCATGTCAATGTATGCATATCCTCCTGGGCTTCTATATTATTTTGTCCACTCCTGGCATAATTAGTTTTTAGTCCTTGCTATATTAAATCTGCACTACCATCTACTAAAATATTTTCCAAGGTGTTCCCTTACTATAGTCCCCTTTTCCTAGGACTCTGCCGATTCTGAAATACAAGACTGGCAAATTAATTTTGTCAACCATTGTTAAATGGGGGACATAGTAAGTGTGCGAGTGGAAGGCCCAATCATGAACCACAATTTGGTGATTGTAGCCAGTGATTGGTCCACTCACTCGCATTCATTCACAGCATAATGGGGCGTGTTGGGGGAGAGATGACTGTTGGGTATTGGAAGGGGGGGGGAGCAGTCTGGGTATAGAAAATGTTTTTTTAGTTCGAACGGGTTGGCAAAATGATGTATAATTTAGGAACCTGTTAGTCAGATCTAAGGGAATGGACGAAATAAAAGTGACTCATAGACATAGAAGTTAGTGTGTAGTAATTTTTTAAGAACGTTGGTTATGTGGCGTCTGGTATTGTTCAACCCTGTAAGTAGCATAATCTAAATCACTTTCAGATGCAGAAAAATGCCTCCTAAGAAACAAGCAACAGCAGCTGCCAAAAAGGCCCCAGCTAAGCGGAAGTTGGCGGAGGAGTTTCCACCAGGAGAGGTTCTAATAGATTCGGTAAAAAAGCAGTGGAAATTGGGATTGCCCATCGGACAGGGTGGCTTTGGACGTCTTTATCTTGGTAAGGGGTTTTATTATTAAGAAGCCACTCAATTTCTCTGGATGTTAATCTCTGTAAGGACATCAATCATTAAGAAATGCTATGCAAATTTAATTTTTGTACAGAGAACGACTGAAGCTGTTCAGTCTTTGGACGTTTCTATTGTTACTACCATGAATTTTTTTTAAAATGTTTCTGTCTTTAGGGTCCAGCATTCTAAAATCGCACATCATGCCTACCACAAGCCTACAAGTACTTGTCTGATTATATGTTACAAACTCGAGTCTTTAATATTTTTACCTGTGGTGCCAACCCCATATCATCTTTATAGATGCCATCTGATAGTCGCAGGGTCTTCAAAAATTATTTTGCCTGTAACTGCCCCGTTTTTCAGTACAGGTCAACTGCTGATGTGCGATTCCTCTTGTTTTGTATATCGGGCTATGTTCTTAACGTAACTTCTCATTTTCTGAGACTTATATTGAAATGAAGCATATAACTTGCAAATCATTTTGGAATATTGTGAATTATTGCCATCAGAGGCTGCCCATTCACCTTATTGTAACAGCGGACCCGAAAAAGTGCAAGTCTTATGTCATCAGAGATTGTATAGCATCAGCTAAATGCACTACAGTTATTAATTACTTTCAGGTAGGGGGTAGATGGGTGACAAAGACAATGGTGCAAGTTCTTTCTCCTGCTTCATGTGTCACACTTCCCCACGTGCTAAATCTAAGATGAATGAATTGGCTCTTGAGCGAAACTTGATGAGTTCTGGTGTGGGTACTTTACTTCAGGGCCAGAGAGATTAAAAAAACTTCTCTTGGAATGACAGCTTAATACAAAAAGAAAATAAGCCAAAAAAGCGCCACTGTCTCTTCTCTCGCTCCATGCGGTCTGGCCAACGTTCCCAGAAAACAGTAGTAGGAGGAACTTGAGCAATGTTCAGCATTGCAGCTCTTCATTGGATGAAGTGAGAGCCAATCAGCAGTGTTATGTAGCGCATGTTGCTTAAGAATGGGACAGTGATACGTCCTCTGCTGGTGTTCCTGGATGTGATGGAGGCAGTGGGAAACTAATTTTGGTTGGCATGTTGGTGATGAGATTGTTATCTTAATCCAAAACAGAGCACATGGACCTACACCATTGGTGACCGTCTGTCTATACAGAAAATTAAGTTAAAGCCAACTTACATAGTAACAGTACAGCAGATGGTGCACACATGCAGCCCTTTGAAGAATAAAAATAAACCTGTTTACCTAATTAATGAGAATCACTTTATCTTTTTTTTATGCTTCACAGAGGGTAATGTAGGAACAGAAATGTTCTAGCTGACTCCCTAATTATAACCACTTTATTAGATGTCTATAGAACACCTATTTTATTTTTACTTATTTATTGTTTACTTTAAAGCTACATTACCATTTCTAACTTGCCTGTTCCTTCCTCTCCCCTGAGTCTCAGGGCTGCTCCACGGAGCAGTTTTTTTCCGAGGCCAGTATGAAAGTCCCTGTGTGAGACACTGCAGCGGGTCGGAGGAGTGGAAGGACCAATCAGAACCAGTAATAATGGGTAATATGGCTTCTGGTTGCTGCTCCTGTTCTCACACCCACCCTCTGCAGTCATTTAAAAGTGAACTGAAATGATCTGTTGGGCGGTGATGGAGCTTTAAGTAAGACTAGTTTTATATTTTTCATCTTCGAATAAGGTTTTGAACAAATTAGTGTAATATTTTATAGGTAATACTACCTGTAAAATGTCTGTATTATGGAAATAAAAATTGTACTCTCCAATCTGATGTTCTTGTAACCGGCAATCGCTTTACTTTTACATTTTAATATCCTTTTTTTTGTTTTTCTAAACCAGCGGATGAAAACTCTTCCAAAACTGTAGGACCAGATGCTCCTTATGTGATAAAAGTGGTAAGCTTTCTGGAGCTATATTTATTTTTATGTGTTGCAGAAGTGTGTGCTTGGCGGCATTTGTTAGGATTTTAGGACTAAAATATATTGAACTTTGTAGTTGCATTGATATTGTCTCTTTATTACTGCTTTTAAACTTGTCATACATTATAAGCAAAATCGGATACAGAGGAAAATGGTGTGGACAGAAGTATAAAGGCGATGTAACTGCACACTAGAATTTAATAAGAAAATCCTCATACGTGTGTAAATATGCATGAGAGTAAGGATACAGTTTAGGAAATTCACATCATAATATAGTTAAGCAGCAATTTCACAGTTCAGAGGGACTCTGCAGAAATAACTTTACGGTTTTACCTATTCATATGGCAAGGCATTCATGGATTTTTTTATTGGATTGTATTTTTAGCAGCAAACTCTCCTCGTTATGCAATTGGCATAATATGTATACACTACCATTTTTTTTTTAATGATTAAACATTACTTAAAATTCATACATATGTGTCGCATGCCACAGACCAAGTCTGATGATAACTGGATGTTAAACACTTTGGACAACCTCCTTTCCCCTGTTGTCATTTTGACACTTCTTAAAAAGATGTTGAAGCATTTTTTTTTATTCTTTCAGTTTTACACAGGATTTGAGTGCAATATGTTTTTTTTAAAATTTTTAGGAACCAAGTGAAAATGGACCTTTGTTCTCTGAACTCAAATTCTACATGCGAGCGGCTAAACCTGATATAAGTAAGTGTCCATCATTTATAAAATGTTTAAATTGGGATATTGGCTTTGTTTGCTTAGAATTGCAAATATACTGAACCATTAGGAGGTTGCTGATTTGTGATACGGCTTTCTAAGCACCATTTAGTGTTTAGCGCTCGTTCTTCTGCAACTATATATTTACTGATGCCTGATCATTTAAACTGTGTTGTCTGCAGCAATACCAGACTGACACCTGCTATATAGATATATCTATATATTCTAGAGATTACTATCTAAATCTGTTATTTTGTTTCAGTTCAGAAATGGTCCAGCACTCATAAGATGAAGTACATTGGTGTGCCCAGATTTTGGGGCTCTGGACTGCATGAGAAAAGTGGTAAAAGGTAATTTGAATGTAATTTAGAAAAATTATCTGTTTACCTGCTTTGCAAACAAAACTTTTTTTTTTTTTGTTTGTGGCAGTATTATGGCTACAGTAAATAGGGAGTCTTTTTGGAAACTTAATGATAGAAGGCCTTGTCACAGATCACACACAAATCTTCCACCCTTGATGCAGTTTTGATTGGGCTGCCCCTTTATTCATTTACCTGGTAGTCTCCAGCATGCCTCCTCCTAAATAACTCCCCGTACCACCAGCTTGATAGACTGCATATTATTTCTGTTGACAAGCAATGAGCAAACAGAGTGATGGCAATGGACACATGGAAGGAATCTCCACAAACACACTTGGAATCCCTGTTGTTCACTGCTGTGTCCAAGTGTGTTTTGGCCTCTTCCTGCAGAGAGGACAGTACTATGTTGACCTCGATTTGGGGGGAGGGGGGTAAAAGTATAGTCAACAGCCATGGTCACAGGGAAGATTTGCCCACAGTAATGCTAGAAAGATTGGTGGGGGTGATGTGAGGGTAATAAGAGAAAAAGGGATTTTAAAGTAAGTAGCTGATTGGCAAAGTACCTGTGTCCCTCAATAAACTAATAAAAGAGGATTTTCCATAAGTATAATGGTACTATATTCCCCTTCAATGACTGCTTGGAATAACTGGAAGTGTTGAATGTGTGATGTGAAGCTCTCCTTAATACAGGTACAGAAGTGGAGTAATCGTAAAATCTCATGTGGGCCTCTGGCTTTCAGTTATAGGTTCATGGTAATGGATCGATTCGGGAAAGACCTACAGAAGGTGTTTGAGGATGGTGGTAAACGCTTCCCACACAAAACCGTGCTGCTGTTGGGACTAAGACTGGTGGGTATTTTCTAAAATATATATATATCTGTGTTTTCCTCCTTCCCTACCCGTTACACTTACTGCCCATTCTCATCCTGATTAGTCCGTAATATTAGTCGAACAACCCCTCTAGATTGTAAGCTCATTTGGGCTGGGCCATTTCTATCTTGTGTTTAATGTCATTGTACATAATTTTTAGGGGGACCAAAAGCCGCAGTGATGGGTGATCTGATACACTTCAAAGGCCACACATTCCCTTTAATCTTAGTAATATGTTAACAACATACTTTACAGAAAGTAGAGATACTAATCTAATATAACAGCAGGCATTATACAAATGTCACCAGCTATACCCAACACGTCTGACAATAAAGCAGGAAGGAACTGGGGGCCGCAGGTTGCACATTACTGATGTACTGCGCTGTAGAATATGTCGGTACTTTATAAACAAAAGGTAATAATAACGAGCAGGCCGTGTGATAAAACTAAAGGTGACCACACAAAGGCCAATCCTGGTGCTTGGCCTGCACACAGACTCATTTTCAAATTTATTTAAAATCTAAAGCTATAAATGATGTGATTGTTTCCCTTTTACCACTTATTTTTACAGTCCTCTCTGTGTTTTAAAGGCGGTTGTGTTTTTAGTGATGTTATAATTGAAGTTGTATCTAAACAGCTGAGTTTATCATTCTTGTCTCAGATTGATGTTCTGGAGTATATACATGAGCATGAATATGTACATGGAGACATCAAAGCTTCTAATCTTCTCCTTCACCATAAAAATCCAGATCAGGTATGTTGCAATTGTTTTAACACTAAAGTAACACGTTTGGCTTCTTTAATAACATGATGGAATGCAATGGCTTTTAGCAGTCTACTGAAGTTGGGACAAATGAGAGGCAATCTATCCCAAATACGAGCTTTACTGTCCTTTTGTCATTTGTTTGTTTTTTTAAATCAATTTTTATTGAAAAGTCTAACAACATATGGTATACAGAAAATAAAGAGGGGGGGGACACAGGGGAGGGGGCAGTTGCTCTAGGAAGATCATAATATAACTGAGACTAGCTTTATTGTCCCTCTAACTGTGTCGGCATTAGTCCATCAACACAGAGAACCTTATTTTAATTTCCACACCTTTTTGTACGTACTATAAGTGGAGGCTGCTACGTCTCGCACATGCTTTAGAGTGGTCTTTTTAAAGTGCACAATGCTTGATTGTCTCTATCCTCAGGTTCACATAAAAGCCATTTTTATTAGTCGTTGATGCCAGTGAAGTTAGCCGAGGAGACGGGATAAATAACCTCTTCCAGAACAAATGACTGGCGTGTTTGTACTTTCCATACAATAGAAATGCAATATGTGACCTTCACATAAAGGGAGCGGTAACGTCTCCCTTTATGTAGCTGAATGTATGTGGTCTGTGCAGGTGTTCCTGGTGGATTATGGCCTTGCCTACAGATACTGTCCTGAAGGAGTTCACAAAGAATATAAAGAGGACCCCAGGAGATGTCACAACGGCACAATAGAATTTACAAGTATAGATGCCCACAAAGGAGTCAGTAAGTGTATAATAAAACCTGTTGTATGTGAAACTAGTCACAGATATACATTTATCTACCATTACTGTAATGTGGGAATTACTGTTCTACCAATGAGACTTGAGATGATTATGGAGCATTTTTCTCCTTGTGACAATATGCATATAAACAACTCCACCCAAGACAATGTTTTACACACATTCGGAGCGCGACATTGGTTCAAAGAATCAGTTCCTCTAAACTGCAAAATCAACGCAACTTAAAATGTACAAATATCTCTCTAATTCTACAAAGTGCACTATGACAGTCTTCATGAATGTCCCTCAACTAACCATGCCCATGTTCTATCTTGCACAGGACTACTGCTAATACGTCTACCTGGCATACATGACACTGCTAGTCCTGTGGATAAGCACCTTCTGGATAAAGATTTGCCACCTTTTTATTTGTGAGGCACCACAGGGGCTCCGCAGCGCTATATAGGGAGCATACAGTAAAACCTTACATGGCATAACAGGACAAAACAAAGGCAAAACCCCCAAAAAAGTACACTAAAAATATAGGCAGAACAATACTATGGCAAAGAATAGCGTAAATAGCAATAAGGAACTAGGAGGTGGATAACGTCTCACTTAAATATGAGGAGTGGGGCGGGATAAAAGGGAGTAAATAACCAGAAGCTGAACCTGTACCCAGTAGAAAAATGTTGGTGGAAAATGGAGGACATGAGAGAAGAGGGCCCTGCTCGTGAGAGCTTACAATCTAGAGGGGAGGACACGGAAGTGGGGGTGAGTTAGGATGAGAGCCGATGGATTTTAAAGTCCGCTTGGAAAGGGAGAGTCTGATTAGGAGAGGTAGTGAGCTCCAGAGGAGGGGATCAGCACAGGAGAAGTATTATGTAGTGATGAATGAGGAGAGGCTGCGGTCCTTAGCAGAACAAAGAAGGCCGGAAAGGAGGTGAGGTTGGAGATGTGGTGGGAGAGGATTAGGTGAGGGTTTGAACTGGATTCTGTAGCAGAGAAGGAGCCAGTGAAACAATTGACAGAGAGGTGATCGGATGTAGATTGGTGGGAATGAAGAATTAGATGGGCAGCAGCGTTATGGATGGATTGGAGTTGGGGAGAAATTTTAGGAAGGTAGATCATTGAAAAGGAGGTTGCCATAGTCCAGAGGGCCAGAGAGATAACAAGGGAGTGGGTGAGGGTGCTTGCCTTCGGGGCGAGAGGGCTAATTAAGTAATTAAGCACCCTGCATTTTGGCTGAGGCTCTACTGTGAATTAATTCATTTTCAAAGTAGATTTGCAAATGCACCCTGTTCTCAGTAGATGTGATTTGCTTTTCTTAGTTCTGTCCTATAATGACCTGTAAACCCAGCAAGTGTTTTTTCTTTAAAAGGTATTGCAGTGTCATAGGTTTCCCTTTAAAGCCTTCCTTCTGTTCATCAAATTTACTATGGCTGCTTTTAAAGCTTCACCCACTAGATATTAACTGTAGTAACATCAAGCAACCAGTCTGGAGCGCTGTACAAGAATTTCTGTAGTTGCTGCAATGCAGTTTACTCCCGTAGGTATGATGTGTAGTTTGCCACAATGTGAAGCTGAGATACTAAGGTTATTGATGCATACATCTACAGTAACTCATTGTTGCACTGATGCTCATGCTGTTGGAGAAGGTAACTGCTACACAGAGCTGGACAGCGTCATATTTGACGACACTTAAACGTTTTACTAATATTGATAGATCTTTGTTTCAACTCGATTTGTACAACACAGTACAGTATAACTAAATTCCTACTCATTGTAACAATCCCAGAAGCTGAAGTATAAAACCATTCTGTTTATCTTAGAATACTGTTTAAAAGAACATAAAGTTAGAAAATTAAATACTGAGTGACACCTTCCTTTTTATAACTTGAGTGGTCTGTAACTTGTTCTTCACAAACATTATGTTGAAATGTTTGTCTCATCTGTTCATCTACTGTACTAAGGGGGTGCTGTTATTGCAGAAGTAATTTGTATTTCTGTCCAAACAACTTGCTAGGCCTCCTACATACACTATGCAAATTTCTTTGGCACCGTACTTGAATGTGACATCCCTGAAATTCTTAGAAATGTCTTTCTGCAATCAGATATAGAAAATAGTTTTGTTTTGTTTTTTTTATTTCCAAGGCATCATCTGACTGGAGAAAAACAAAACTCCAAACAATTCATGAGATTTAATTCATCAGGGGTCACAAATGTGCTATTGTCCTGTAATAACATACCATGCATGGTACTAATATAGACTCCAAAATGTAAAATCTACATATGATGGAGTTTATTATTGACTTAAAAATGTTTGTCCGATCTAACGATCTCTAAGCACTGGTTAGTGGCTAGAATTGGCATTTGATCCTGATTGGTTGGCTGCTTGGTTAGAAATGAGTACGCCCCGTATTTGATAGTCAGTGTAGTCTAGAAAAGGATGCATTTTTGTAACTGCCTGTGAATTTTCTCTCCCATTGAGCTCAAAGATCCTGACCATAACATTGATGTTATCATTATGTCATGGCCTTTTCAGTTACCCATCTGAACCCAATCCAAAACTCTACTAATTGATTTTATATTGGTGTTTCTCTTTTTTCTGGTTCACTACCTAATACACATTGAAACATACATACGGTTGTATATTAAATTATTTCATTTTTTTACTGTTCTGTCAAACCCTCTCTCCAACAGCCACCCATGTAAACCAGATCTCTCTATATTACCTCCCAATTCATTCTTTGGAATCAATGTATCATAATGCAGTTACATTTCACGTTCTATATGAATGTTCTCTATAACCTACTGTTGTCTGTTACGCGGGTCAAAGAGATTCTTTTCTGTGCATGTTCAGTGTGTGCTTTGCCAAAGTAAAATTTAATGTAGTTTTTTCACCACGTGACAGACAACATCCGTCATGAAAATGTGTTTTTCAGACTTTTCTGTTTTACTGAATGTTTACTATTATGCCAGATCCTTCAAGAAGAGGAGACATGGAAATTCTGGGCTATTGTATGATTCAGTGGCTGTGTGGCAAACTTCCGTGGGAGGACAAGCTGACTGACCCAAATTATGTTAGTAGCTCAAAAATAAGGTACGTCTCTTTCTAACTCTAATTGACGTTGCAAACTTATGATTGCAAGTTTTAATGTGGGTAATAAGCCACATTACACTTGGTATTCTCATGTTACGCATTGTAGCAATACCATGTGAGGAGATACCACTGCGTGGGCAGGAAACGCAGCCAAACAGGTGAATAAATGTTTTTATAACTGGCCAATAAACTGGCATAAATGCCTCTTATAAAACACCTAAGGAAAATACACTGTGCAATACAGACCTTCCCCTGGCAGGATGGCACAGTAGAATGATGCCACAGAAAGCCAAGTAGATTATTGCCTTATACTGCCCTCAGCTTAGGATTCCTCCCTGATTTTGGTCGGCCCTCTATGGCAATATGAGCCAAATCCCTGGTATTCTAGACTGGGCTCTTGCAAGCCTAGTTGTAGTCCAGCGCACCCATCTCGGCTAACAGCTAGATGGGACCTTATCCTGGAGACCTGTCCGCATATGGTATTCCTCTGAAAGTTATGTATGGGCCAGCCCAATGGGGTCTCAGCTGCTAGTCAGCAATGATAAGGATACGCAATAGTCTTCTGTGATCGGACATCTGCTTTTAGTTGTCTATCGCAGGGATCTCCTTTTCATAGAATAGACCCTTTAAAGAGAAAAGAAAAATCTTCGATATTCCCACATTTGCCCACAGATATACATTCTGCCCTCTTCATGTACATACAGGGATATAGAATGAAGGCTACCGGAAGTGACATTGTTACTGGCCACAAACAACAAACGCTTGTTCCCACTTGTTCTATAGCATAGAACTGTAAACTCCCATTGGACTGTTTCTCAGTGACTTTGTTCTTGTTTTCAGATATGGTGATGAAATCTCAGCACTTATGGAAACCTGTTTCCCGGGGAAAAAGAAGCCAGGTAGGAGCATCGCTTATTCTGTAAATGAAAAGCGCAGAAAAACTGTATTGTGATCATCATTTTAAAATAAGTGCTTAATTTGACTTCATGTACATATTTTTTGGTGTTTGTATATACAAAATTCAAGTCTTCCTCACCCCTCTCCTGTGCAGAGCAAATAAGTGAACTACTTGGCAGCGATCCCTGTTAAATTTGAATAACATTTAACGGTTCAAACTGCCCACTGTGTAGGTGAATGTTGTCTTTGTTCTTATTTTATTTTTTTTACTGACCGCTTGGTGACAGATTTGAAATTTGTTGCAGGACCTGTGTAACCAGCATCCACCTTTTTTAGTTTTTGTTTTGTGTCTGTTTGAAAGCTCTTGTGTTTATCTCTTGACAGATGAGATTGGCAAATACATGGTGGCTGTTAAAGAACTAAGTTATTCCGCCAAGCCTCAATATCAGCGGCTAAGAGAGATTCTTTTACAAGGTCTGAAGGTTCTGGGTACCAAGGACGACGGGAAGCTGGAATTCTCCGCCGTTCAGAATGGGGACGTGCCTGCAAAGGACAGGAAGGTACAGTTCTAAATCCAGCCATATGTCTGTGTACCAATGTCAACAGATAAAGGGTTTATCCAATGCAACAGCTCTTAACTTAATGCGCACTTTTAGCCCCATGTAGCCATTTGCCAGGAGTCCCTGCCTTGGGACTACTTGAGGATATGTGGCGGATCACAATGTATAGAAGCCAGGAGAGAAACAGCGGTAAAATGCAGTTAATGGTCATTTTCTTATTTTGTGCCTTGTTTGCTGTTATACCTGCTAATCATCTGCCTAATGAAATATGGGTGTGTGGCAGTTTTTAGCATGTGAATGCACAGATACTGATTTAGGGAACTCGTGTTGGAAATAAGTAATGGAAATCTATTAAACACCGGACCATCTATGTTCAATCTTGCCCCTCTTGTTTGATGCTGTCAATAATTTTACCTTCCTAATCCCACTGCCACTAAACACACTAATTCTGTCACTTGTCTAGCAAAACTTGTACAATGTCTTTAAAGGTCTTTTAATGCTTTGCAAACCACCAATCTCCTAAGTGCCTTGATTAGTATTAGACTGGAATCCTTGCTTGCTGTCTTTACTTTTCTTGTCCCATTTCTGCATCTGTTCTCATGGTTCAATGCTTAAATGTGAGGGTTCATGTTAGTGAGTCAATAGAATTAAACACTGCTACCAGTTTGCTACACATTATAAAATTCAGAGCATTGAGACTTCTCTACCAAGAATATCACACAAGTAAATTAGAATATAACAATTTTCAACTCCAGTCTCTCTACATAGGTCTGAAATAGAGAAGGAGACTTTATTTCTAAGTAAAAGTAATTTGGCGCAACAATTGATACAAATTGAAATAATGTGGACTAGCTGTGACACACCTGAGGAATACAATGGTCCTGGTCCATCTATTATACAGCATGCAACATATAAGATGTTACTACTGACTCCTGCGTGTTTACTATGAGTTGTACTCATTTACTACAATACGTTCTAAGCGTCAGTCTGGGTGTGTGGCTACACAAGGCAGAGTTCAGTGATTTAATGGCGGAAAAACACTCTTCAGGAACTTTCTCATGTTTGAATCCACTTCTGTTCGACCTTGCGTTAGCTTGTCAAGGTCAATATGGCTAAAATTAATTGCATGTTCTTGGATTGAACGGATTCCCAGTACTGGATTTGACAATAATTGTCTGGGAGATACTTGGAAGAAGCGGGAGTGGAATAGATTGATGAATACGAGCCTTGTACTGCAGCATGTGCTCACACCTCTTCCTCCTCCGCCCTTACAGGTATCTTCCCGGCTGATTACTGGAGAGTACAGCGATCTGCTGTCACCCTGGCATATGATGTTAATGTCATTTTAAATGGGGTGTCCAGGTTTAATCATTTATTAAATAGATGTGTGAACATTGAAAACTATTTTAAAAATACTTAAATGGGAATTCCAGTGTTAGAACTCTCCTTTCTTACCTGCTCCTTCTATGTAGTAAATGGAGGGGGGGCTCTCGCCAGGGTAGTTGGTTATCTTGAACTATAAATTTTCAGTGCAGGGACAGGAGATATACAGGTAAATGAATCAAGCTGAGAGTTTTCCGGCGGGTTTGAAAAACCAATCAGATTCTAGTTATTTATTTTAGTACATTCTACAAAATGATAGCTAGACTCTCATTGGTTGCTATAGGCAACATCTCCACTTTTGAAACCTTCCGGAAAACTCTCGGCCTGATACATTTACCCCATAGTGTCTTGTCCTCTCCTACAGAGCTGTATATATGGAGGCTCTCAGTTCAGGTGTTTGGTAGAGGACGGCGTCCCTCCATCTCTGTTGTATGTAATGGAGTGATGCGGGTCAAGGCTTTTGGGGAGTGGGAATGTCTGTTATTTGCCACATTGGACTTGGAAAGGGTAAAATAACGAATGGGGGGGGGTCCAAAAGTGAACATCCACCTTAATTTATAAAGCTGGTTGCTGCAATCCCATTTATATAAAAAAACAATATTTGTTTTCTAGTCTAAGCGTTCGAGGAAATGCCTGTAAACTTGATTTGTGTGAGTGTTGGTATCTTTCCAGCGTTGCTGCAGAGAATGTCGTGCCATCAGTGGTGTTGTCTTAAATACATTGGAAAGCAACTTTTTATCTTTTATTTTATTGAGCACCTGGCCTTGTTAACTCATGAAGAGTATTTTATACAGCGCACTATGTTCTATCTGGGTTCAGGGGTAACCCAATTTTCTTTTTCTTACACCATAATGCAAAGAAATAAAGCTCAAGGACTGGGGTAACAAGCATTCTGTACAATCTGAGAAATATTGTAATTTCCAGCCTTCTATTCGGCCAGCATAAGCAGTACAATAATGAGATCCTCTCTGTATTTGTGCTCAGAATGAGAAGTGTCTGTGTGTATTCCTGACTAATGCATCACAAATCTGCTGACACGCTGGCCTTGAAGTCCTAGCTGGCGATCATCGGGCCCGTGCAGCGGCAGAGAAGATGTACCTAATGCACTCCATCAGTGCAGTTTGCATATGGGAGTTCCCACGGGGGAGCTGCTCTGTGCCAGCGGAGGGTTACCTGCCCATTGCAGTTATTGTATGTAATTATCAAACCAATCTGTTCAGCCCAGCAGGGTTTAGATGGTAATCTGAAAGCAGTGCTCCTTCCATGAGAAATGGATTGCACTCTCCACCCCCTCACCTTCTATCCCCATCAGCATTGTATCCATACAGCTGCTTTCTTAGCAATTGTCAGACTTGTAATTTTCTGTAATTGTCCAACAAGAGCATTGCTGAGGAAGTGCAGCCCTGTAAATATGCCTGGGGGGTACCAACTGAATAATGTAGATGCTATTTGATCGTGCTAATAATTAATGTGCTTTGCACCACGCATATGCAAAATAGTGAGATTCATGTGTCTCTTCTATGGGTCCTTGTACTATGATGAAGCTTGGAAGTGTGCTCAGGTTCATCTGAGTTTAGGAAATTAATACCATTTGAAAGAGATGTACACTCACTGTGGTCTTATTTAGGTAGTAATAAGCTCTGTCTGGTTTATTAGTGGTGTTCTGGCTTATATTGAAATCTGATCCTTTCCCTTCCGTAAATCATAAATGGTAAAGTTATTCTGTAACGGTCAACACAATTTAAAGTTCTGGAGAAATACCCTGGAAGATGCAGCACAATGGCCAAAATGGATAGATAGCACTTCTGCTTCACAGCCCTGGGGTCATGAGTTCAATTCCCGACCATGGCCTTATCTGTGTGGAGTTTGTATGTTCTCCCTGTGTTTGCGTGGGTTTCCTCTGGGTGCTCCGGTTTCCTCCCACACTCCAAAAACATACTGGTAGGTTAATTGGCTGCTATCAAAATTGACCCTAGTCTGTGTGTGTGTGTGTGTCTATATTAGGGAAATTAGATTGTAAGCTCCAGTGGGGCAGGGACTGATGTGAATGAGTTCTCTGTACAGCGCTGCGGAATCAGTGGCGCTATATAAATGATGATGATGATGAAGGGATACAGTAATAAGTTCAAGGTTTTTTTTGTTTTTTTAAAAAAAATTTTTTTTTTAATATATTTTAATACTCTGCTTTTTGGTCCACCCTTCTATACTGTGTGCAGCGCCAGTGTAATCCACAGCAATGTACAATGGCTGGCTCCTTGGGTTGAGAGAGTTTTAGTTTGAAAGAAAAGATACAGGATTTATTCAGCTTTTAATGAACAAATTGTGTGTATCCAAGTGTTCATCATCTTCTGACTTAAGCTGCATCTGTAGTATTGGGCCTTGGTTGTAGTGTATATAAGTAATTCACTTTCTATATCTACAGCTAGGTTTTCCGGTGTTAAGAAATCATCTTCTTGTTTTGCAGAGAAAGCTGCCTAAGTCAGTCGAAGAGAGCGGAGAAGAAAGCGGAGAAACGGAAGTGAAAAAGAAACAGCCCAGAGGTGAGTGAAAATCTGCATTTTGACTTGTCCTAAATGTAAGAAATCTGAAGAATATTCATAAGCATAATCTGAGATTGAAGGGAGAAACCTCTGAATTTTTTTATTTTTTTTTAATACTTTTTACAATTCGTCTCATAGTTGCTTAAATAAAACTAGTCCTTTTCCTGCCATGTTAAAGTTACCCCCCCCCCCCCCTGCAGATTAGTAGAAACATATAAAAACTAAGTTTATCCACCTATTACAGGGTCACGTATCCTCGTCTTAGAGGGAGTGAAACAGAATAGAATTCTGTATTGAAGCTTTTATTGGAATCAAGATTCTATCTATTTATTGTCCCAGCCAATCAGTTCCTGGATTAAATAAAACTGTAGATATCAGCCCATCTTCTAGTACAGTGGTTCTCAAACAAGTGCTCAGGTATTAAGAATCACATTATAGCCATATCAAATAGGAGTAAATCTGTCCCTTAGAGCATTGTGAATAGGAGAAAACAATGGACGGATCAGGCGACAGAGTTGGAAAGGTTTTTTTTGTTTTATTTTAATAGAAACTTTGCCCTTTGTTACAAAATATAGCAGTGGTTCAATCCTAACGTCGTATTTTTAAATGTTTCAATGTAGGACGTTCTGCAAAATCTGCTGCTAGCCCTCCACAGCCGCCACCAAAGGGACGCGGTCGGGGAAGAGGACGAGGCCAGAAGCTGTAGTATTGTTATATTTTTACATATGTTTTTATGTTTTGTATTGAGAATATATTCTGATGCGTCCATAATAACTCTTGAAATTAAACCTTTTATTGATTATGCTGCGTGTCCTGGTTCCTGTCAGTAGTATTCAGTGGTAGTTGAAATGGCTGTTTTCTTGCCGTACTAAAAAATACAGCAGCTACCGAAACTTCTCTTGAATCCAGCTCCATTATGTGGTTTTACAGAGCTCCACAGATCGCCTGTTGTGCTTTAGGGTAGAGTAAGGAGCACTTCAACTCTGCAGGCAGTGGATACAGTCTCACCGGTCCTGTGTGACTAGGACAATGTGTCTCTATGGTACATAGTCGCCACTTATGAACGCTGTTCTTTCCTGGCTTTAAAAGCGCCGCATTCAGTCAATGCCATGTGATCCCACCAATGCGATCTTTCTCTTCGGGGTAGACTCAGTTCAGTGCAAAGTGTCTCTAGAATGTCCACGGAAACGCATCTTGCGGGTGTTCTGGCTGGAGTCTTCGTTCTTTTTTCCTCGCACGAAAATTTGAGTGGAGATTCCCTACCGTAATGGCTGATAATGTGCTCAGTCAGACATCGCTGTGACGTTCGGTGGCACATCACCAGCAATCGAATTCTCCCCTTAGAGCGGTTACTACATTGTAAACTACATCAACCCAAACCTGTTGCTAACATTGAAATGACCTCCTGGTCTAGGAAAGTGATTCTCAAGTAGGAAGTCTTATCTGGATGTCCTCATGTTTTTCAGCTCCTTTTGAAAACTGCTTAAGTCCTTAGTTTCATTGTGTTGAGTTTTAAAGCTTACGGGCAGCACTGTATCACAGTGGTTAGTATTGCTGCCTCGCAGCGAGTAGTGTGATTCCGGCCAGGACCCTGTCTGTGTAGAGTTTGTACGTTGCCCCTGGGTTTGCACGGGTTTCCTTCCACGATCTGAAATCGTACTTGCAGGTCAATTGGCTGATGACAGTGTGTGTGTGTGGTAGGGAAATTAGATTATAAGCTCTAATGGGGCAGGGACTGATGTGAATGATTTAATATTCTCTGGAAATCACTGTGTAATATGTTGCTGTTGTACCATTAATAAATAGCTTGAACTTTATACGGTCAGAAAGCTCTGTCCTATGACATGACCACTGCTGTTACAATGTTTGTTGCTTTGAACTTTCCCCATTTTAAGATTTTACCATGTCTTCATGTGTTCTACACATATACCTTCATTACGTTGGTCTATTTTAAGAAACAAATTAAAGCACCACACACCTGCACTTGATTGTGGATAAACCTTTTTCATATGACTGTTATTACAGAGACATTAATCCCCTCCTCTGAGGTGCCCTTTGAAGAGCCTTGGTTTAGGTGGAGAGGACAGAAGTTGATGACTAAGATGGGAGATAGATCTGCATGCAAAGGAGCAACGCTTGAGTTCAGTACAGCAGATAGATAACCGCATAAAAGTAAATAGTTACAAGTGTATACTGTAGGTTACATTTAATGGTTCTTTCATTTAACAGACGAGCGTTATATCTCCATGCAAGAAAAGAAACTCAAAGCTTATTGTGTGTGTAATATCTTTTATCAAGATTGCATCGACACAGTGCATGTTGGGGTGTCTCTTTATGGTGGGTCCCTGCGTTTTGTGTGGGTTCTCGGCACAATCAAGGAGAACTGCCTATACACTGCATTTACAGCTCTTGATGACTCCAGTTGTGTGTAAATATTAGAAAACAGCAGGCTAATACATTCCAAGAATCACTCGAGTAGTGCAGCAAAGACAAGTGTCCTTACTGGTATTGTAGTCATACTCCCAGGATCCCCTGCTGTTTCTAATCAGTGCGCACAGCCGTGAAAAAACTGGACTGACATTTACAGGCGCAGCGGGGAGGTACTTGACTAGGGAATGTTAAAGATTGTACTACCTGCGTTTCAAAGTGGCCAATGTATATGATAAATCTTCACAGGGGAACGAGTCTGCTCTTCATCTGATGTCTTAATGAGGATATCGATAATGAAGCAGATTCTGTGCACTCCCACACAACTCCATATCCAATGTTCGTTTAGAAAACTGAAACGTATGCTACTGTGTGCCTTGACTTGGACTAATTGGCAACCCCTAACGAGTCCTGCTCTTATTTTTTTCCTCTTTCCGAATAGAATATCTTTCTATGTCTTACGACTGTACACCAGCAGTAACTGTGAGGCTGTTTCAGCTTAATCTGTCCCACTAAACAGCCAGATTTGGTCCTAAATACCAATAATGCAATTAGGTTTTCTGCATACTGTTTGGTTCACTTCTCTTTCGTCCCTCTTGGGAATATGACCAGACAGACTGCCATTTGCTCTCGTTAATTCTGCTTAGCACTATTGCTGGAGATGTTTTGTAATTAGCTATCTAACTTGGCTCTTAAATTTTAATAGCCAATTGAAACCACATTTTAGCCAAGTCCTATTTTCTAATTTATGTTCACTCCATTAACGAAGTTAGAATTAGCACCCTTAAAATGATAGGGGGAGGGTGGAATGAAGCCTACACGGAGGTTTGCATGTTTTAAGTCCGTTCCCTGCTGCTCTCCCGCGTGTGTGCGACCAGCCGTTTACATAGTCGTGATTTTTTATTTATTTATCTTTTTGGATCATTCTTGGTTTGGACGTGAACAATCAGCGTTGTGGGTAAATTTATTTGGCTATAGGTTGAGGTGGATTTTGTAAAGGGAAGAGAGGACAGTGCAAACGAATGGCGTGTTTAGTCATTGTTTCGTATGACAGATTTTAAGGGCATCTAAATGAAATGATGGGTTTTTTTTCTCTTTACAACTGATCAAAATTATTACTGAAACCATCTGAGGCACCTTCTGGTAGAGGAGTAGTCTTGCTGGGTTTAACTTGTAAAGTGTCCTGCCTCTCACATAATAGCGAACGGGTGCCAACAACCACGGGCTCCCCGAACAAATGCAGCTCCATCAAAACTGTAATGTGTGCTGTGCAAGCTTCATACGTCGCTGTCATTGCCTATGGAAATAGTGCTGAATGTCCGTACAAAGCGGTGGTTCTCAAACATCCTCTCGTACGTTGAAATGTCGTTATTATGTTTTGGTTTTTTTCTAATAGTTTTCAAATATTTTGTGTACGTGCCCAATATCTGAATCTGTAATATGTGAGCAACTACTACATGCTTAATAGATGAATCATTTTTATTAATCGGAAACAATGGATCAAAGTGGTTCTCAGACATAAGGATCTGACTAACTGGGTGTCCAGTCATTGGATGAGTGCTAATATCGATTAGTAAAAATGCAGAAATGTGTTTTTTAGTTTTTACATTAAAAAAAAAAAAGAGTAGCTAAACCTTGCACAGACAATTTATATTTAAGAGGTCGGCAGTATCGAATTGTCTAATGTTTCTGGACCCAAAATACAGGAGCCAGTGTCCCACAGTACCGGAACCAAGTCAGTGTCCAGTCGCTCTTCTCTGATTCGCCTGGAATGTGAAGAACAAGTAATTGCCACCACTTTTTGACCCTCTGTCAGGTGAGACTGGGGCACTATGTAATTCCTCTGCAATCTTGTGCAAGACTCGCAAGGCGATAAACCATTGGCCCACGGGGAGATGGCGCACCCCAATAGGTGTTAAAGGGACTGTAACTTTAAAAATGATCTTTGTATAATTGTGAGTAGCACAATGGACTATATATGTACTGGATTAGGAGCCGTATCTGCCACTTCTCTGCTGCTTTACAATTATATGTTTGATTCTTTTGGAACCTGGCCTCTCTCCTAGTGCTGTCTCCCATCCTTAGAGTAGGCCACGCCTCCAAAGTAGTGTGTTCTGATAGGCTTATCACTTCCATATGGCTAGCAGCAGCACACTTGAAGAATATAAAAGGACTATGTAGGAAGACAGACAATTCTCTTGAATATATCTCCTCTCTTGTCACAAAATATATCCCAACTCGGCAACGCCGTTCTGCACAAGATCTGCGTCTCTCATCCACACTCATTACATCCTCCCATTCCCGGTTACAGGACTTTTTCCGGGCTGCACCCACTCTATGGAATTCTCTCCCTCGCACAATAAGACTTTCCTCTAGTCTACAAGCTTTCAAGCGTTCTCTGAAAAATCTTCAGACAAGCTTATAATATTCCTTAACCACCCTCTTAACCTCACTACACTACCCTATTACCACCTGTTATACAACTACCCCCTGACAAACATTGTTGTCTGATGGGATCATTTAGCTTGAGAGTCACTTTTACCTTTGCAGCCTGGCTGGACTGAAATGCAAAATGTAGACTTAACCTCATGTGTCAAACTCCCATTGTCCCATAGATTGTAAGCTTGCGAGCAGGGTCTACTAACCTCTTTGTCTGTATTACCCAGATTGTTTATTAGTTTACTATGTTTGTCCCCAATTGTAAAGCGCTACGGAATATGTTGGCGCTATATAAATAATGATGAATATAGAACGCCTCCTATCTAGTGGCAATTATGCAGTGCATAAAGTCACTAATTGTTTTCACTTGGACAAATGTAAAATGAAATAAAAAAAAAAGGCTGGTTACCTTCAAAGGATGATTGTCTTTTGGATGGGGGGGGCTGTTCAATGACCCCCCCTCGTCCCCCTGCATCACCTCCCCTCCCTCTCTCTCATATCACACATAGGCAGGTGCTGATCATTTCCTGGGCACTCCTGCTGTTACATCTATACATTGGTGCCTGGAGATACAACATACCTTGTTAGTGATGCCTGGATTCTAAAGTTTGGAGAACTATGTATTAGTTGCAGGATTTGGATGACAATGTAGTTTTGGTCTGCTGATATACCTTACCCCATGTAGTAGTACAATCCCCCTGGCCCCATAGCATGGGTGTTGGTCCGGATATCTTGCAGTGTGTGTTCTATGCTGGAGAATAGTCCAGGCTGGATATAATTAGCCCAAGTTGTAGCTAGAGAAACTTTTTGACCTGGTCTAAAATGGGTCCTTATCTGTTTACTCCAATGTAATTGAAACACTGATTGCTGTATTTTAGATGTTTTGGAATTTAACATTTCCTATCAGTATTACAGAACTGCAGAGAGGCTCCAATTGTCTGTCAGCACTTGGATATAAATGCACATTAACAGCTGCTATTTGACTTGCTGCAAAAGTAGAGGAACGTAATAAGGTGTCCTGGTCAGAAGATTGTGGTTTCCTGTCTGAGACAGGTCAGTTTAGTGACTAAGCGATGATGGCTCAGACCGTGCAAGTGGACCGGTCTTATTTCTGTGACACTGGTCACTTCTAATATCCTTGCATCGCATAATAGGGGGGTGTATTCTACTATATATTTGCCTTTTCCTAATTGTTTCTAGCCAAATACCTGATGCTACAATTATTTAGAACCAAAGCATTAGGACAGCAGCAGTTTTTCAAATGCCCTTCTTATTTGTATGTCCTCACAAGTGATTTGAATTTGTTTCCATTTGTCTTGTTTGTATGTATGTGAAGTCATGTAAAAATAATTTTGTTTCCAGATTAGTTCATTTCTGACACCAAGTTGCTGCTAAGTGTTAGCACGAATAAGGCTTACGTGTAACGTGAATACAGTAGACTTGGGCGCTTCCTCCGTACGGAAGACGTAATGCATTGAGCGTGTTTTCGGAGAGCGATGCTGACATTGGACACGCGGCAATTGAACATATCTTTAATTGAATTTTCGTTTTAACACATTGAGAAGAGCCTTCTTTTGCCAGCTAGTGTCAGCTGTCTTATGAATTGTAAATGTTTCTGTGTGAAAGTACACACACTGGCACAGAGAGCCGTCACACGGAATAATGCCGGGCCTTCCCGCTGCATCTGTGCAGACATAATCAGTATTAGTAGATAGCAGAAGTATTACTGTGCATGCATGTGATGTGTTCTGTCACTACCATTTGTATCAATTATCCCCTGTAACAAAGAGGTCAAGTCAGAGGATGCAGAAAATAGAATGGAATCTATATGGTACTCTGGGAATTGTAATGCTAAGATTAGCTCCTACGTGTTCTAATAATGACCTCCAGCTTTCTAGGTTTTGTAGAACTACAAGTTCAAGCATGTATGGCTATCCATTACATTCAAACTGAGGCTCATTAATTGGCTTGTAAAACTTGAGAATTGAGAGGTTATTTTTAGGGTGATTACGCCATAAACTGAAGTCTGTGACACCGACTGTCAAATGTATTCATTTAATATTCTGTTATTGTATATGCAGCACATTTATTTGTTATACGCTGTTTTATGGCGTTCTAGTTCAAATGTGTTCAGTGATGTTGAGGTTGAACGGAGACTAATAAAAATCATGTAATATAGATGTCTTTCAGAAAGGGTCCACATCGCACCCACCTCTAACAGGATATGGCTGTATTTTCTAATGGATACTATGTCAAAAACTAAATTATACCAGAAACACTAATTTGCATATTAAAAATAAGCCTTTTTCTCGTAAATGCTGGGAACGATAAGAGTCCTACACGCTAAAGTGGTAAATTATTAAATATAGTTTCATTGTCCCTACTTTATAAACCTCTATAACTGTGTATCTCCCTACTGGGTATGTTGCTGACACAGACTTTAACCCAGTAATTCTGTTCTTCACACACAGGTTCAGCTAATGTTTGCTAAACGGCTGATCAAAATGTGCTCTGGGCTTTGACCTAAGATCATGGGGTAGATTTACCAAAGAGGTGTTGCCCATAGCAACTGGATTCTATCTCTTGTGTTATAGAATTTACTAGATAAATAACTACAATCTGATTGGTTGCTATGGCCAACATCTTCACTTCTCCTTTTTAGAAACTTTGGTAAATCTACCCCAAAGTGTAATATCCTCCCTAGTGTAGATTGGGAACCTCTCTGATCAGGGTCAATTTTGGGTTCATTAGGCTACGGTGGAGGCCAGAATAATAAGACTGCCCAAAGCCTTGGCCACTGTGGGATTAAAGAGGCCATTAAAACAGCATATACCATGAGATTAACACCCCTTCCCAAAAAAAAAAAAAATCAAAATTTGATGTGCCACGGCATGTTGCAGTACTGATCACTAATTAGGCGGTGTATGGCCACCTTTAGTATAGTATTGCTCGGTGTATTGTATATTATGTGGATGGAGGCCCTGAGTTTTCTTTTGTAGTGTTGAGGTAAAGTACGCTGACTCTTACCCCTTGTGAGGAATGACAAGAGAGCACTGTTTAGTGTACTGTGCAGGACTGTCTTTCCTTGTGGCTGTGCACTGCAGATTGAGCCTGGAACGTATGTGCTCTGTAAGGAGTTAACTGCTAGCTGAAAAGCTCTGAATCTCCTGCCAAGATACATCCAGCACGTGTCCTTAAGAATAGCTTCTGTCAGCCAAAGAGACCCATTCGACCTACGTAAACGCCTACAACAATTCTGTGTATCCTGTCCTCCTGTTCTTTGGTACTTCTTAGGTTAAGTGGAAAAAGAACGAGCTGATAACAAGACGACAATAACATCATTAACGCCTGAGACCATGGACAGTGCTTGGGGAATCTGCTACCTGTAATGTGATTTCCATGTGCTGAGCACGACTCCATTCAATTAACAGGACGGACTCAATGCATGGGAAACACATTCTTGCGCATACGGACATTGCAATCCATATATAATAGGCGCTTACACCCTAGGGTCACATGCCTAATAATAACCATATCTCAGCAGCCAGGAGAGGACTACTCTAAATTTTATATTATTTACAGTGATCCCAGACAAAGTACCTTCAGCTGCTTTAGGCTAACTAACCGTAATACTTTAGAATTCAGCACAGCAAATGAGAAGTATACTTATGGTGACTCAGTACATGTTGCCATACAGCGCAGAACTACCTGTTTGATTTCAGGGTGCTGTCTGCGTGATCTTGGTTTTTCTCCCTGTGTTCGCGTGGGTTTCTTCCACCTTTGGATTCCTGGCTTCCACCACAGTAGATTAAGGGGTGTATTTGTGCCTATGATAGGGAAATTAGATTGTAACCTTCACTGGGGCAGGGACTGATGTGTCGCAATCTAGTTCTCTCTGGATCTGTAGAATATGTTGGCACTAAATAAATGAAGGCTAATTATCGCGCATCAATGCTTGATCTATCAATTTTGGATTTGTGGATAAGTTGATCATAGTGCATGCTGCAAAGCTTCCTGTAATACTGTACCAGGGTTTGAGATGCTGAGCGCCCACAGTTGCGTGGCTTCTTCCCTGATAAATAGTGGTTCTTTACGTCATCATCATCATCATCATCAATTTATAAAGCGCCGCTAATTCCGCAGCGCTGTACAGAGAGCTCTCTCACATCAGTCCCTTCCCTAATGGAGCTTAGTCTAAATTCCCTAACATACACACAGACAGAAACACAGACTAGGGTCAATTTGATAGCAGCCAATTCACCTACCAGTAGGTTTTTGGAGTGTGGGAAGAAACCGGAGCACCTGGAGGAAACCCACGCAAACACTGGGAGAACATACAAACTCATCACAGATAAGGTCATGGTCAGGAATTGAACTCATAACCCCAGTGCTTTAAGGCAGAAGTGCTAACCACTAAGCCACCGTGCTGCCTTAATACTGGCAGTGATCCTAGCAGTAGTCACTGTGGTTTATTCACACGGCCTCTGTGTGGGGTCCTTACAGCTTGTCACCCAGTCAATATGATCATTGATTTTATTGAGTTTTAGGAGTTTTTCTTAGCTGAGGTAATGAAGTATGTTGTTCAGTGTGTTTAAGTATATTGTGTGAATTGACACTCTAAGGGGTGTTTCAGGTTTATTACCGGTTTAACAAGATGCCTTTATGATTGGAATGTCTTCTCACAAGAGTGATCACAATTTAGGGTGGGGGGGGGGGGTTGCGGTGCGGTACAATTTAGAATTGGCAGTGACTGTCCAGTCAGCGGTCTGCTTCTCTAAGGATTCTATAGATTGTGAGCAGGATTCTCTTACCTCTCTGTCTATGTATTGCCCAGTATTGTCTTATCAATGTTTATACCTAATTGTAAAGTGCTACGGAATTTGCTGGTGCTATGTAAATAAATGTTGATGATGATGAAGGATAACTGGTAACATTTGGGTATTTGGCTTTCTTTTCACAACATCCTACAAAATATCAAATAAAAAGTTTTTTTTGTAATATAAATTGAAACGTTTAATCCTATTTAAGTATCATATACAGGGGAGTTGTGAAAAACACTTAAAACCCTGGCTTTTTGCCTTTTATTTACTAAGGAAGATATCTAGTAAGTTATTAGTTGATGATTTTTGTTGTTCTGTACAATTGGTACAAATCTACATACTGTCTAAGCTAAATATTATAGTCATGCATTTTTGTTTTCCCCCAGAGAACTAAAATTAGCAAACAATGTTTTTTCGGATGCCTGACAGTGATCCCCTTAGGCCACACTATATAAAATAACAAAAAAAAAAAAAAAGAAGAAATTAAATTGAATCCACCCTTCGGTTTACCATGTGTTTAATTAAAAAAACCAATATGCCGTTTATGAGGCTGTAACAAATGGCTTAGCACATGGGCAACGACACTTCTTGCCGTCTCTCTGAACGCAGAAAATCATCTTTATTTCATGTCTTTCTCGAAATGTAAATTGGGAGAGAAAATATTTGTGCTAGACAGCCTGCGACATCCGTGAGTGGATGGAACTAGATTTGGAAAATCCGCAGGAGGTTTTTTTTTTTGTTTTATATCCCAAGCATTAAAAGAATGGTATAGACTAAAATAAAAAAAAGTCACTTTCACTGTGAGATAGAATGTGCTTTCTGAGCAATAAACAGCTATGACATTGGAATGTGGACTACGTCGACCTGGATCAAATTGTTTCTAATTAAGAGTCCAACCACACTCATGGTGTCTGTATTCAGTGCAGTGTGCGTGCCAGATGCGTGGTGCCATGGCTCCTAACACGGCCAAGTAAGACAGCTCTTAAAGGGGATGCCCACCTAAGCCAATAGCAATGCCTCCTCTTTCAATAATCAGTGTTTTGTATTTATCTGCAAATACTTGTCTTGCAGGGGGCATCCAGCTCTGACATCTCGACGGTCTTTGTTCTTGTCTCCCTTATTGTGCTGTATTTGTAATACACTATCGGAGGCAAGAGAGGACCAGGCGGCACTGGTAGGTGCAATGGCATACGGAGCATTTTTTAATAATACTTAAACACTTTTGCGCTTATTTAATAAAGCAGTCCTACGTGCAACTAGCGAACAATCAAAAGTAAACCATGAACTTGCAGTCACGCTGCACTGAATGCAAACGCTGTAGTTAAGTTGGCCACGTGTTATTGTTGTGTTACACGAGATGTGGTCTTAAGCAACCCCCCCCACCCCCTCCTTATTTTTTGTTTAAGGTGCTTTCTTGTCAAAATGAATACATTTTGCTGAGCTTGTGTCGCACAAGCAGATTTCCCTGTTTGTCCAGCAGGAAAACAGCTGCAAGTGGTGTTTAGGTCCAGCAGGAAAACAGATAAAGCAAACAAGTGCTTCATAAGAGTTTGTTACTTATCCTGCACCTGTTACATAAAGACATTGAAATGTTTCACAGAAACTACTTTGGTACTTATGTAGAGCTTCTTATTCAGTCAGCAGGATGGACACTCTAAATTATAGAAGATATGTTTTCCTTATCTGGTTTTCTGAATGAAATCTGCTTGTGTGACAGCACCCTTATACGGAAAGGGCTTGAACTAGCAGGTGCAAGCAGAAGCTTCACTGGGGGCTTCCAACTTTGCCTTTCACAAAAAAAATGATATTCTATGTATATAATACGTACGCTAATACTGCAAATAAGAAACCAACCTGAAATTAAGTACCTGGTCTCTGGTGTAACTAGAAGTGGGTAGCGGGCTAAGGTGAAGCAACGTTAGAGGATGGGAGGGTAGTATAAAGGAAATGGATCAGATGAAAGGGCATGATTTAAAAAAAAAAAAAAAAAATACCTTTTGGATCTGTGCAATGTGTGTCTTACAATGAATATGGCAAAGTGATTGTACAATTAATTTGTAAGTCTAAATACTTATACTAATTTTAGATGGCACCAAAGCTCTCCCAGCCTGGATACCTAGCATAGTGAGATATGTGGCCTAAAATGCACCCATAGGGAGGGTTTGGGAGGTTTTAAGTCAAAAAATTCTGTTTCAAGGTCACAAATGTTCCTAGTTGCATCTGTTTTTACCCGAAATAAAACACGTTTTCAACAAAAAATGCCTATCGCTAAGTTTTTCAATGGTTCTGTTCCAGTTGTTTAAAGCAAGTCGTTGTGCTATTTTGAAGTTATTAAATATATATAGGTTAGGAGACCTGTGTGTGTGGGAGAGGTAGAGCAGAAGTAGATACTTTTGGCTAGCAATAGTGTGCTGGGACTTGTGGTTCCATAACATCTGGATAGCCAAAGGTTACCTGAGCCTTGTGGAGGGGAAGGGGGGGGTTTGAATGTTGGTTGTACCATAAATCTTTCTCATTTTCTAATGTTTCCATTTCTAACTAAACACACTTCCATAAATCACCTTGGGCGGGGGATTGTTCATTATTCATGGAAACTGGAAGAGTTGTCGCTTTTACCTTTCATTCTGAACTTCGACTTGACCTAATCCCATATCAGATGATGAGTTTGCCATCTGGCCAGAGCCAGACCGCTGGAGGACTTCAAAGAGTACATTTAACAGTATATGTGTGGTGTACACACTGTATCTGTTCTTCATTACTAACAATACACGTTTTATTTTTTGGTGTCACGTTAGCAGATGGAAGGCTAGTGTCCGATTGCAGACTTTAACCTCCATCTGGCAACGCAGAGAGTTCAATATATAAAGTGGTGTGAAAGGGCTAGACTGTAACACTGATAAAACTGCGTGAATACCTTCAATGTCTTTAGATTGTGTCACACAAGCAGATTCCCTTCATGCAACATTACGCTGCAGTATTGCTTTTTCTGAAACAAATACATTTTACTATAATATAGGGAAATGAGGTATACATATTTGACATCACTGAAGTAGCCTATCAAAAAATTAGGAAGTGGTAAAATCACCAAGATATTAGCCAATCAAAAAGCTAGGAAGTAGTGACATCATGAGAAGTAGCCTATCAAAAAACTAGTAAGTGTTGATGTCACTGCAGAAACTTTATATATAGGTGACCGAAGAACATTAAGAAAACTATATGTATTATCTGCCTACTATAGACCTTAGCTGCTTACGGTCTTGCAAAATTATTTTTTCTTTATTTGCATATTAATACAATCAAGTAGATATAATACACCATTGATATTAATAGGTGTACAATCTCTTGTAAATAATACATGTCTAAACAGTGAGCTCTCAGGTCATAGCTTAGAATGGGTGACTTCAAATATCATCACATCCATGTTTATTAGGAAAAATCTTTGGTGAATTCTATTATAAGTAAAATTACCATATATTGTGCATTATCCAATATGTAAATGACAATGACAAAAACATAGGTAATGATTAGCCAGATATTCTTGGATAATATGAAGCTGATAATTGATTCTTGGGAAAATTACAACCTTATGTGCATCCGAGTAAATCAGCACTGCTCACATGTATAAGGGGTTTTTGCATATTCTCAACACATATTAGTATTTTTAAGTTTGCAAAGTGCAACACTAATGTCAAAGATGACCTGTAAAAAATAATAAAATACCGTATATACTCTAGTATAAGCCGAGTTTTTCAGCACATTTTTTGTGCTGAAAAAGCCCTCCTCGGCTTATACTCGGGTGATGAAGATCCAGACCTCAATAAACAGTACTGAACGTCACTCGCGTTACAGGAGAGCTTCAATGTGTTGGACTGTGGCATCAATCGGGTGATCAGTCGTAGAAACAGCCAGTCTGACGAGGACTCCGGGTCCCTGCACAGTCAGACGCTGTCCGAGGACACTAAGAGCTCTGTAGGAGACAGTAACTCTGTGTAAAACTCTGCAGGCTGTCAAAGAGACATGCGGGGGGAGGTGGAGCGGAATAGCAATGAGAGCGCAAACGGGAGAATGGGCTCGGTCCGAGTACCCTCCATATTCACAGATGAATGAGAAACGGTGTCTGACGAGCAGCACATGCATGTTAAAATAAAGGATGGAATGAGCAACACAAAACAATAT
The DNA here is from genome assembly GCF_038048845.1 of Mixophyes fleayi. Classification (NCBI taxonomy): domain Eukaryota; kingdom Metazoa; phylum Chordata; class Amphibia; order Anura; family Limnodynastidae; genus Mixophyes; species Mixophyes fleayi. The sequence goes on along the minus strand of NC_134413.1, from coordinate 6,072,824 downwards.
GTACGAACTGACAGCCCCATTGCACCACGGTGGAGAGTGTCCGGATGCAGGTATGGGATCTTTTATGCAGAATTTTACACGTTGAAGCTCTCCTGTAACGCGAGTGACGTTCAGCATCTGGCTAATCGCTAAACTTACATTACAAGCTGCCCAATATAACGTTCAGAAATATATGAGACAGATATCAGACATTGAATAATACAGGTGTCACAATCACTGATGTGTGTAACTATTGTTAATGCTATTGGAGTGGTAGGACCAAACGGAGCTAGGAACTTTCCTTCATATGACTTTGTGTCTGGACGGCTATTATAGGCTGCGCACCCAATCTGAATGTTTGCAATCTTTAAGGAATACCGCGGACGGACTGAGCACGGCTATCAAGAAATCGTGAGTTATACACTCCCAACACTGCTCTGCATTGTTCCTTATTGTTATGTCATATACAGTTTAGAGCCTCCGGATATACCAACATTCCCTTCAGTACTGTTTATTGAGGTCTCTCAATTAATGTAATTTTATTGGTATCTATTTTTATTTTTGAAATTTACTAGTAGCTGCTGCATTTCCCACCCTAGGCTTATACTCGAGTCAATACATTTTCCCAGTTTTTTGTGGTAAAATTAGGTACCTCGGCTTATATTCGGGTCGACTTATACTCGAGTATATACGGTAACAAATCTGACAAAGCAGGAAGGAGCCGGGGGCACAGGTGAAGGGGGGTTGTGCTTGTTGCCCATCACTGGTGTAGAGTATTGTGTAGTTTATTCAACCAAATAACTAGTTAGCACCAGGTGAACAAGACTGTGGGTGCTGTAAATAGCAGCCTGTGAGCTGGGGTCTTGTTAGCTTAAATCATTCTTCACTTATATGAACTTGCAGAAGGGTTAAAGTGAGACTCCCTATTCCAATTATAGTCTAAGGCCCTTTGTAGGTGATCCAGCACAAGAACTTTATGTGGGGTAAAGTGCGTTCCTTAACTTTGCTATTCCAGCACTCTGAAATGACCTATCTAGGCAACACATTATCATCATCTATATTTATATAGCGCCACTAATTCCGTAGCGCTGTATAGAGAACTTACATCAGTCCATGTCCCATTGGAGCTTACAGTCTAAATTCTCTAATGCACGCACACAGAGAGACACACGGGTCAATTTGTTAGCAGCCAATTAACCTACCAGTATGTTTTTGGAGTGTGGGAGGAAACCGGAGCACCTGGAGGAAACATGGGGAGAACATACAAACTCCTCGCAGCTAAGACCATTGTTGGGAATTGAACTCATGACCCCAGTGCTGTAAGGCAGAAGTGCTAACCACTGAGCCACCATGATGCCTACACACTTGCAGCTGTGTGTATTATTATATATAATTAATATAGTTCTAACAATTACGCATCACTGGAAAGAGAATATATAATCATTTACATCACAGACACACAAGGAGATGATACAAACTCCACACAGATTGGGCTCTGGTCGAATTGGGGTCATAAATTGAATTCATAACCCAGGAGCTGTGAGACAGCAATGCTAACCACTGTGCCACTGATATGCCAGTGCATATATCCAGAGCATGCAATACCTGAATGCTGAGAACTATGTCTTTATATTGTATGGGTGGGATTTGTTTTACCAGACTCCAAAAATAGTTTTCCAGAAACACAGATTAAAGCAGGAAAAGATAAAGTAGCCACAAATACTAACATCTTGAATGAAAATCCCTTTCAATAAGTCCCTATTTTTTTTAACTTAGATTAGCACATAAAACATATGTAAATTATACCTGCCACTAAAACCATATGAGTTTAACAACTAATACTGTATATGACCAGGATATTTCAAGCTTTTTATATGTATATGTAGATCTTGCAGCTTATGACACTAATCACTGCATTGCACAGCAGGGGTTGGGGCATCAATTACACAAATTGTGTTGCCGTTCCCCCTGGAGTTGTCACATGGACATCTCTGTGATCTCCCGGAGGAGAGTTACATAAAGTTGCCAAGTACCAACTATGGTACAAAGAAAATAAATGCCTTGTGCAGTTGTCTATGTACACAGAGTGAAAAAGTAGAACACACCCCTGTCACATGCAGCCCTGTCCTCACTAACACATCACTCATCTCCTGATATACTCTGTGCTGCTGGAGGACCCTGCTCCTCCCACTATATAACTCTCAGTCTGTGGCTTCCTGCTGCCTCCATTCCCCTCCTCACATCATGTCACTGCCCCTGTTACATGCAGCCCTGTCCTCACTAACACATCACTTATCTCCTGATATACTCTGTGCTGCTGGAGGACCCTGCTCCTCCCAATATATAACTCTCAGTCTGTGACTTCCTACTACCTCCATTCCCCTCCTCACATCATGTCACTGCCCCTGTTACATGCAGCCCTGTCCTCACTAACACATCACTTATCTCCTGATATACTCTGTGCTGCTGGGGGACCCTGCTCCTCCCACTATATAACTCTCAGTCTATGGCTTCCTGCTGCCTCCATTCCCCTCCTCACATCATGTCACTGCCCCTGTCACATGCAGCACTGTCCTCACTAACACATCACTCATCTCCTGATATACTCTGTGCTGCTGGAGGACCCTGCTCCTTCCACTATATAACTCTCAGTCCGTGGCTTCCTGCTGCCTCCATTCCCCTCCTCACATCATGTCACTGCCCCTGTCACATGCAGCCCTCTCCTCACTAACACAAGCACATGGGTGGACAGGTCATGATCAGCTCACCTCCTGCTGCTGTGAATATAGAATGGAATACATTGAGCTGCTCGGTCCCTAGACAAATGCACATTAAAAATAGATTATGAGAATGACAACTTCATTGTGCAATCAGTGACAAACATATTGTCAGATTCATTAGCTTGGGCTCCAGACCCTGTTGTCCACTCCTGGTTACACGTCTGTATTCAGACAACACGAAAGCGAAGGAAGACTGAAAAGTAACAAAAAGTGTTACTTTGCAAAAAATGATTACAGATATCCGGAATAGCTTCTCATCAGACGCTATGTGGATCAATACAGTTGATATTTTTTATGGTCCTTTGTTCCTTCTACTCTAACTTTCTTGTCCATACCGCATCGCTCCTTGCAGAATTATTTGTCAACACTCATTTACTTATATAACTGAAAACATATTCTGCTATCCCACTGCCCATCGTCAATTGTGTTCCAATATCTCTTAACAACCCCCAACCATCCCCATCAATCTTATTGCTGACATTGCTATTTCTAAACAGTCCCAGGTTTGCCCTAATGCCCCTCACCAGTCTAGCTCATTTTAATTAATCACATGGTGTTACCACAATTTCTGGACAAAAAATACCAGACTATTTAGCTCTATTATTCTTCTATTCTATTAATACCATTGGTCCCAAATCCCATTTTCCAGGCCTGTAAAATACAGGTTAACTGGGAATGCTAAATGTCACCTCCCCAATTAAGCACAGTTTGTCTTAAAAGAGAGCCTGTCCAGTTTTGTGTCAAAGAACTTTACAGTGCACTGTTCTTGCAGAATAACAAAACACAGCCCCCATTTTGAGCCCTCTGCCCACTAGATAATTTATTAGCAATCTCTATGTAAATGACCCGACTGCTTTCAAGTTGGCAGTTCCGTACTCCTAACCCTTCTGGGACCAATGTTGTATCACAAGGGCACCTGTTCAGTGTCATATGCCCCAGACATATATTATCCATTTGTCAATTTCACATGAATGGATATCTCTTACACAAAGGAAATATGCATTTTAATTTTTATTGTGTTTTGGTTCCTCTATAAACTGGAAAAGTTCAAGGTGTATACGTACGGTACGTCGGAATCGCCGCTTAGTAAATATATCCTCATGTGCGTTTCAATCTAAATTTCTGCAAAGATAGCATGAAAAGGGTTAATGAGTCACTTTAAGAGCGGCCTTGTTAAATAAAAAAGAGGAATAATCTTCAGACACTTCAATTTTCTGCGCTGATCATTGTTCGTGTGGCCCCAATAGCTTGTCTTTTTTTTTTTTTTTGCCAGAAGTCTTTGTAATTTAGTGACAATTTGTCATTGTCACCCCAGACATGCCACTTCACTGCAGAGCGATTTGACTCTAATGCAGAGCATGACAAGCAGATGAACGCTTTCTGTGATCTTAATTCAAATAAGCGATTGAAAGAGGCTAATTTTATTCTTACATAATTCAAATACATATAGAGAATTGTAAAAAAAAAAAAAAAATCATAGAGCTGGGAATAATCTTTTTAACATGATTTGAAGCTCCCGTTCTTCACAATATTTTATTTTTCAAAGATTATGCTGTGTGTATGTGTGAGGTGGGGGGGGGGCGGTCAGTTAAATTTCAGACATGTCAGTTAAACAAACCGCTATTTATCCTGAACATATAATTATTGTTCTTCATTTCTGAGAAAATAAATGTGTAATATTCACTAGGGTTTATTGTGAATGTGTTAAGGGTGTACTGTTATCCCTTTATACCTAGCTTTCTTGTTATAAGTACATTGGAGGACAGAGTTTAAAGTTTGTCATTAACCGATAATGGTGATTTCTTTCCTATCGACCATGGAGATTAACCAGAAACCATTGTTGGGTACTTTTGGGCTACCTTTACGATTGAACATGTACCCACTATATAGTAAATAGGACCACCACCCCCTCAAGGACCTACTGAGAGAAACAACTTTTCACTAACAGAAAAATTCTAATACAATAAAATCACCACCAAGAAGTCTGGAAGTTGGCAAAATATTCAACTGTACCAATAACTACAGAGCATGAATCAGGTAGTAAGGAGACAGGTGCCCGCGCTGAAAAATATATTTCTTTGCGGCGGTTGGGCTGACGTTGCCGCCTCTAACAAGGCGCCCTCCTGCCACACTTGGTAGGTCTACCCTGGCCATTAACATGCAACGTTATGGCAGGTAAACTGTGGTCTGATATCAAAGACGCTGCTTATGAAAATATTATTTTGCTCTCCATATTCTGAGTTACAGTGGGGATAAAAAGTCTACACACCCTCACTGAAATCTCAGGTGTTTGTGACATAAAGCCTGAGATCAAAATAAATGATGTCATACCTTTTATTTCAACATTTAACGGCACCTTGCAACAAATAAAATGCAAGTGAAAAAAAGGAAGAAGGGACAATAAAAAACTTGCATAGCCCATTTTTATATTTTTGGTCTTTGACAAACGGAGGATGCCCAAATTAGTATGTTGCGTAAGCCCCCATGTGCCTTAATCCATCTCTGCCTTGGAGCTTTCTGATTGGCTGCCTGCACTTTATATTGCATACAGACACATATCTCACTGCCTGTAAAATGTGCAGTTACTTTGTATTGTGTGTCTGTTTTGCTGTTTGATTCTTGTCTGTTTCTGGATCTCACATGCATGAATACTGACCATTTTCTGTATTGCTGCCTGCCCTGACCTTCACCATTCCTTTTGAACGTGCCCTTAAATCACTAGGTGACTCTAATTTTGCATTACAAATATGGACTAGCCTACAAAAAAAAGAAATTGGAGGTGTAATATTGTTTTCTTTTCTGAGTTATAAATGCATTGTCAACTATAGACCGCAATAGAGGAGTGACACCTTGTGGTCAAATTGTCATGAAAAGTAGCATTATCCAGTTATAACTTTTGAACAAAACGGGAGACAAGCGCGTCTTCTTATATAACTGTAAAACGTCAATGAAAGTTTACACTAAATAGTTAATCAGCTATTTTTTTTAATGATCAATCTCTTTATAGAATATCGATGAGTGTCCGCAGATGGTTCTGCCTCTATCATCAAACTGAAGCCCGACACAATCTCAGTATATAGGAGGAAAGTCATGAAGAGAGAGTTCTATTATCTGTTGGCCTCCTATATTCCATAGATACTTACATGCAGGACAGTTTGCAGAATTTTAAATGGGGGGAATGAAACATACTTTGACAACGATACCATCAGGTTCAATTTCACGTGTCCTAATGCCGTGAAAGAGATACTTGCCAACATCTGAATGAAACGGATGCTCAAGCAATGACCTGCTTTATGCATGCATTGAGAGTCAGACAGCTATCTTTTTCAATTTAGACTTGGAGAGTTGAGAGATCCTTTAAATTCACAGCGCTAGTGGGGGTTTTTTTGTGTGTTTTTTTTGTAAACTCCAGGCTAATTGACGACCGCTGTACATTTAATAGGCAGCCACAGGGACAGGATGACAAAAGTTCTTTGTTGTTTGAGGAGTCCATTAAGCAGCAATACAACTGTAGTGCTAAAATGGTCATATGAACCTCTGGAGATACTGTCATTAATGGCACACTGATCTCCAATTAAGGGCATGCCCCTAATGACCAAGGTGAGGAACACAGGCTTTTTCTGCGTCTCCCGAAGGATTGCGGTGATCCAGATGCTTCGTTTGTGCAGCTGAAACTTGATCACGGGAAATAAATGCACAGGTTTGAAAAATAAAGACAAAAAAAATGCATAGTTAAGGGAAAATAAAAAACATTGATCTGCCTGTAGAAACGAGGAACTAAGACTTTTAGTTATGATGCTTTAGTTATTAATTGTGTATAGTCAGCTATATTTCCATACCTCCAAATTTAGTCCTCAGGTCCTGACTTGCCTCTATTGCCTACTTCCCAACATTTGTGATTCATGATTTGGGACACCGCATGCGCACTGCAGATTTGCCTGTCCAAGAAGGGGGCATTGTCACTCCAAACAGCCCACAGCCTCCGTCTCCTCCCCTAAACACCCCTTCAATGTCAGGAGCACTTGCCGCTGCCCTAAAAAGTACTGCCCTGGGCACGTGCCTCCATAGACCTATATGGTAGTACTACACAGATCAGACACAGTATTAAAACCACCTGCTCAATATTGTGTAGGACCCCTCGTGCCGGCAAAACAGCTCTGACCCATGGAGGCATGGACTCCACAAAACCTCCGAAGGTGTCCTGCATGTTGCAGGGGTGGGGCCTCCATGGTTCTGACTTGTTTTTCTAGCACATCCCACAGATGCTCGATCAGACTGAGATCTGGGGAATTTGGAGGCCAATTCAACACCTTGCACTCTTTTTCATGTTCCTCAAACCATTCCTGAACAATTTTTGCAATGTGGCAGGGCACATGTTACTTAGACACGTAAGTGGTACTGGTCTAAGTAACATCCACATGAATGCCAGGACCCAAGGTTTCCCAGCAGAACATTGCCCAGAGCATCACACTGCCTCCGTCGGCTTGCCATCTTCCCAAAGTGCACCCTGGTGCCATCTCTTCCCCAGGTAAACCATGCACACATTCACCCGGCATGATGTAAAATAAAAACCGATTCATCAGACCAGGCCACCTTTTTCCATTGCTAAATAGTCTAGTTCTGGCGCTCTCGTGCCCAATGTAGGCTCTTTCGATGGTGGACAAGGTTTAGCATGAGCACTGTGACCGGTCTGTGGCTACACAGCCCCATACACAGCAAGCTGTGATGCTCTGTGTGTTCTGACACCTTTCTATCATAGCCAGTATTAACTTTTTCAGCAATGTGTGCTACAGTAGCTCTTCTGTGGGATCGAACCTGATTGGCTAACGTTCGCTCCCCACGCGTATCAAAGAGCCTTGGACGCTCATGACCCTGTCGCCGGTTAACCGGTTGTCCTTTCTTTAACCATTTTTGGTAGGTACTAACCACAGCATCCCACAAGACCTGCCGTTTTGGAGATGCCCAGATAACAGCCTTCACAAGTTGGCCAAGGTCCCTGAGATCTTTACGCTTGTCCATTTTTACTGCTTCCAACACATCACCTTCAAAAACTGACTGTTCACTTACTGCCTAATATATTCCCCCCCCCCGCTGACTAGTGCCATTGTAACATGATAATTATTCAGTTCACTTGTTGGTTGTTTTAAAGTTGTGACAGATCTGTGTGTAGCAGCACAGAATATTACTGCCTTATGCATGTGCCTCCATAGATCTATATGATAAATAAAGTTGTGGATTAAGATAAAATATAAGCCCTTATCTAAACATCTGTTTGCGAATACAGAAAAACACTGCTGTGTGCGTCCTGGCTGTCTGGCACTAAGCTTTGCTGTGTGTTTATGGAGAATATTCCTGACGTGTTATATATCATCACGAACCCATGACACATACCACGGCGAGATATGTGGGCTCTATCCCACCGTAGGCTCAGTTGGCACAACGCTGGCATCCTGATGTAATCTATTTGAAAAATGTTCCACTTAAAACCCAGCCCACATGCCAAGGAGTACGTTGAATCGTGTCTTAGCAGAGGAAAAAAAAAAAGGTTAAAAGTGTGATTCATTAAAGTCTCCGAACAGCTTCAGAGCATTTTTTTTTTCCTCAAGATTATGACAATATTCCTTCCTGAGGTCGCCAGATATTAGGCAGGTTCAGAAAATACCGCTGTCCTTTAATAATGCCCCAAAGAAAATGATCAAATGCTCATTAACATTAGGGTAATTCATTTGAAATTTGGCATGTCATCCACATAACTAACTACCGCGACCATTAAAAAGAATGTAAGTTTTACTTGTCTGCAGCTCACAAGTCCCATTCTTGTACTCTTGAAAGCTTCTAATGTTCGCCATCTGCTAAGCAGAGTGCAACCTTTGAAAAAGTTAAGTGACTGTGAATTTTAATGTATGAGATAAATATCAGCAGTTGGAGACATTTCAATTGAAATTTTTCTGAACCCCAAGCGTCATGTCTCTTAATTCGCCAGTATGCGCTACAAACTGCGCTGGGAAAGAACGATGTCTGATGACGTGCCCTTGATAACAGTGTTGCAATATTTTTTGTCAAAGGCTAATTACTTTGACTGCTCCAAAAAAGTCATAGTGGAAAAGGTTAAATAAATGATTCATATATGAGGACAACGTTGGCCGAAATGGCATTGCTTCCGACTTTACTTTTGGCAGGAACATTCATAAAGGATCAATCGCTGTCACAGGTCAACGAGGCACAGTTATTAAATACCATTTAGACATAATATGCACTATGTATTGCGATTAAACATCTTGGCATTTGTTGGTAGTGTTATAAATGCCAGTGCAGGGAACGGGGACTCTTTGCTGCTTTGCCCTGATACATGGCATTGCTCAGCAGAACATGGCACAGGGATAATTATTAAATATTGCCACTCTTTTTAACCCCCTCCCATTGAAAATATTGCACAATTTTCAGAATAAAAGTAAATTATACTGAGCAATTTTCCCCGCAAGCAGTAAAGGATAGAAATCCCCAAGTCGGTGGCTAAGATCAAGTGTCGTTCTGTCTTGCAAGAGGCGATGGACAGACTGCTTTGGACAAAGCCGGATGCTAAAGGCAGAGGTGCCTGTGTGCCTGGGGGACAAGGCCCAGTGGTGACCTGAAAATTCATGGTGGAGGGACTGGAAACCCATGAGTAATAGACACAAAAGCACTATGCACTCTATCCTCCCTGCAACACTTTTTGTTTATTTGCCCTGGCTTTAAAATGTTTACACCCTCTGGGCAGGGCCTACGGGCACAGCACCTTTTTCATGTTTTTGCTTGTTTTGTCTGCTTGGCTTACGGAGTGACTATTATGGGCAACCCTCTCCCCAAGTCATTGGAGGCTCCCTCCTGGGGGGGAGCTGATGAACCAGTCCCCCAAGAAAAGCTTCGCCTGAACTTGGGGGGGAAAGCCCTGGAGGTGGGTCTGAAGATCCTTACCACCGATGGTGCCATATGTCTCTGGGGATCGGGATTTAAAGGGGCCCCCCTAGCTTTGGCAATAGGGCATATAAATGAACCAGCATGCACATATGCCTTCACCCTGTCCTGTTGAAGCAGTGATTTCAGCCTTACCACGACCAGGCAGTATCGCTAGTATCACTCAGCTGTCCCGGTGAAATTCATATACTGTATGCTCAATATTTAATTTATGAAAAGCTTTTGCATTTTGGGACAGGGAGCAGCAGTAAGGTTAGTGTCACACAAGCAGTATGAGCCCTTGCCCTTACCAGCTAGACAACCAATAGCATTCACAGCGCTCAATCAGAGTGACAGAAGGAGCGGCCCTTTTCTTGCTGGAAGTGTTAACTTTCAAAACCAACGGTGTGGATAAGCGCTCTCCTCTGTCCTCCCTCCATGCCCCAGATGCTCCGGTCACTGTCAGAAAAGTGGTGATTAAAAAATTACACTTAGAGCTGCGAATAAGTCCTTCTGTACCTGCCGTAAAGTATATTTGCTATTATTTTTGCGCAAGATCAAGTCTCTAATCTGAGAGTTTGCAACTTTTCTGTCGAAGTAATACCAGCCCCACACATGCTGATCCTGTCATTCGGTCTCAGCCCTGAATAAGAGTCTGTTTGAGACAAGGCCACACACTTAGGTTGCTGAATTGTATGAAGTGATTACAAGATATCACAACCGGCTAGTTTTATGGGTATTGCTGGAAATTATCAGAATTATTTCTATTGCACGTGGTGATAGGTAGATATGAGATAGTTAGATAGGTGATACATAGATAGATAGATATGATAGATATGAGATAGATAGATAGATAGATAGATATATGATAGATAGATATTTAGATAGATATGAGAAAGATAGGTATGATAGATAGATTAGATAGATATTAGATAGATAAATAGATTAGATATGAGATAGATAGATAGATATTTAGATAGATATGAGAAAGATAGATAGATAGATATGAGAAAGATAGATAGATATGAGAAAGATATATAGATAAGATATGAGATAGATAGATAGATATATAGATATATAGATATGAGAAAGATAGGTATGATAGATAGATAGATAGCTATGAGATAGATATTAGATAGATAGCTAACATAGATAGATAGATAGATATGAAAAAGATAGATAGATATGAGATGGATATGATATAGATAGAAATGAGGTAGATAAATAGATAGGAGATAAATAGATAGATATGTGATAGATAAGATAGATAGATAGATATGGAAAAGATAGATATGAGGTAGGTAGATATGAGAAAGATAGATATGATATAGATAGATATGAGGTAGGTAGATAAATAGATTGAAGATAAATAGATAGATATGAGATAAATAGATATGAGATAGATACATGTGTTACTCCCAGGTAACAATGAATACACACACAGTTTATGCATACGGTTCCTATCTGTATGTATTACAGGCTATAGAGTGCCGCTGTTTAAACTGTTTTCAAGTTCTATAATTTACAAGATACTAGAATTAATTCACTGACCAGAACTCTTTATGATCCATTGTCAGCCTCACTTATGTTTAAAAGACCCTTATCATCACTTGGGTAAATACAAAAATATGGTGTCTATTTTATTATACGAGCGCAGTAATAATTGCAATTTCAATTATGACTGATTCAGAGCTTGAAAGGGGATATAATGGCTTTCACCATTAAAAGCTGAATTACTGTCATTACTCTCAAGGTGCACTTCATCACTTAGCTTTTTCACTCCCTCGTGAGTGCTCATAAATACAACTATTTTTTGTACTATTAAAGAAGCCGTTATAATTAAAGTTATTTTAAACTTTAGTACTGACAGTATTGTACACTTGGAGGAAAAACTAGCCTTTCCCTTTTTTTTTTACTAATTAAAAACTCTACTGATATCCTCGTCTATATGGGTTGAAATAATGCAATTTCTATTACTCAGAAATCCACACTAAACTTTTTATTAACATAATGAAAAAGCTGGTGGGTTGTCCTGGGACTTGTAGTTCCACAGAGCAGCTGGTTAGCCACAACTTGCCTGAGCCTCTCTTGCATGAATTACAATTTCATACACTGTTCTTAAATGGCTTGGTAACTATTCGAAAATGTTCTGTGCTGCATATGTCCATATATTTTTCTAATTAATAATTTATGGAATCTGCTCTTAAATAACAACAATACAAGTAATTATGACTAGCTAGAAGTAATTAAAAAAACAGGGAGGGGGACATAGAACTGACAGAGAGCAATTATATTGTGTCGAGTACAGGCATGGGTTATACATTTAAGAATGTTTGTAATACTTAAAGCACCTTATTGCTCTATACGGGATACTAGCTATTTTTTCCTTACTGCTATTGTATTTTCAAGCTTGTAAGCTAGAGAGTAAGGATACTATACTGAAAATTACTTTAAAATCCGTGTATGTATTATAGATTGACTAATGTAACAGACTTCAACATATTACTCTCATTTCTAAAAGATGGTTTGTAAAAATGACTGGTGAATTTGAAGTAACATTCCACCCTTTTTTGAATATTTTTTACACTAGGGGCGCTCTTCCATTTGAGTTTTGAGTTTATAGACACTTTATTTAATATTGCAGGACCAATACATTTGAGGTTGACGCAATCCGCCACAATTTCACCCAATCAAGTGGAAGTGTCTAAACGCAAACCCCCCCCCCACAAGTTTTGCAAGCAACATTGAGCAGGACTGATTCACAGCTTTTATTTTATTTTTTTTGCTATTTGCCATTATGAAACTATTGTCTGGGAATACTCATAGCCGCTAGCCAATCACAAGAGGCCAGCTTTGGAAAATGCTTGTCATTGGCTAAGCGGCTAATAGAACTCTGGGTCATTCCAAGTCATAGTCATTCAACGCAGTTACATTGACTTTTATGGGTTTTTACCCATTGGATTGGAAAGGCAGAAAAAATTCCCATTGGATTACAAACCCTAAAGAATTTCCCATTGGATTGCAAAGACAAAAGAATTTCCCATTGGATTGCAAAAACAGAAGAATTTCCCATTGGATTGCAAAGACAAAAGAATTTCCCACTGGGTTACAAAAACAAGAATTTCCCATTGGATTAACAACAATCAAGAATAACAGAATAAACAGAATATTTGTTTTTTATAAAGTGTAGAATGAGGGTTACATGTAAACTTTATTTTATTATAAGTGTCTGTGTTTTCTTTACTTATTTATACCGCTTTCAGTGAAAGACTCCTGCCTATTGCAGTGAGCAGATTAAGCAGATTAGTAAACAGATTAAGGTCATAATAACTCATTACGTAAGAACGAAAGTAAAATGTACAATTTTTTGAATCGGGCTTTTCGCACCTGTCCCATGCTTTCAATGGGAAAATAACATAAGCCGAAAAGTCCTTTTCGGTTTGCGATAGTGATGTGAAGCTAAAAATGTATTGAGTTTTTAAAATGGGAAACTAAAGGGACCCATTTGTATCTTCCATTTATATTGAGGGGTGGCTCAGTGAATATGGGCACTGATTGCATAACGATGCCATTGAGAGAACTTGGTTTGAATCCTATCGCCCTCTCTTTGGGCAAGCAGTTTCGTCTCCCTCTATATCGGGCACCAAAAGTCAAGTGTAAGCTCAGTTGGACAGAAAACTCTTCTAAGTGCTGCGTAAAAACTTCATGTTAAAAAAAAAAAAAAAAAAAAAAGTCAAATGATAAATGCAAATATGCAGGAAAGAGAAGTCCTCTGAGCAGACAAACATATGTCCATATGTTTTACTGAATATTTAATGAGCAATAATAAGCAGAGAGAATAACCCTTAGCCATAAACAGAATATAATTTTCTTTTAAGACAGGAGAATCTTGCAGTTTTGTAAAAATATTCTGTTACAATGTTTATGGTGTCCTAAAAAAACCAGTCCTTTCATGTAGGACTTAAAACCTGTTTTGTGTCAGATAATAGATGTATATGATTTTGTTCACTGTAACATCTGTTACCTACAGATTGCTGCCAACTGTCCCCAAATTCCAGGGCACAGTCCCAAGATTTAAAGGTTTGTCCTGGAAATGTCCATTTCAGTATTGACCCAAGGTCCAGTATAATCCCGGTTATTTTGTATACTGGATACAATGTCCACTAGTCATTGTTGTCCACGGAATTTTGTAATATAATATTTATTGAATATGAGCAGTAAGAAGCAAATAAGTTACATTATACCCACGTTCAGTAAACATACCAAAATGAGTATACCTAGACTGTAACAAAAATTATGTAATTAGAAGCATTTCTTCAGCTTAAAATGTCCCTTCATAAAAAAATACTCATTATACCTGAATTTCATTGGTCATTTGGGTATTTTTTTAACTGGTGCCTTAGCGAATGTTTAGGCTGCATTCTCATGGATTTAATTCAGTCCACAAAGCAGCTGCCTCCACTCCATTGAATTTCCCAGATACTTTCTGAAAGTACGTTGTCTGATGTAATTTCGTTTGCGGGGGGTTATGTCGCCAGAATCTGTAAAGACAGATTGCTCTGCATTGTAAAATGTTTTCCACAATACATTTTTATAAATTCTTAATAAGGTGGTTAAGGGGGCATCATCATTACTTGTCTTTACTTCATTACCACTGACATTAGCATTGCTTCTTTTTGTTGGAAAATTTGGTGGTAAATGTTCATCATTATCTGACCACCATTGAGCATAGGATGACAATAAATGTTACTTCCAGGGACCTTGCCTCAGTGTCTACCTCTCCCTTCTGGCTAAAAATAGTAACAGAGGGAGAGTGACCAGACCCCGTGTTCCCCCGTATGCCCCGCATCTCCTACATTCATTTGAATCCAGGAGGCGCTACCCCTATGCAGCCATGGAGCTGCAGCTGCCTGCGGGATTCACGCTCAGGAAACCGCTAGCTCCTACTTCATCCAGGGGCTCCACTGGACCATCAAAAATTGGAGCTTACTCTGGCACCACAATGCTCTGGTCCCAATATACAGGGACTAAACCAGTAGCAGGAAAGTGCTGGAGGTCCCCCAGATCCTCACTGGACAACCAAGGAGTTAGGAACAGTCTAAATTTTATTAAATATACAATTAATACATATATACTGCGCGTAAACATACATTTACATTTCCAGCGCCTAGCGCCATGACTTCACCACTTCGGCGCTGCTTGTTGGTTACTTACCTACGCCACAGCGCCCACAAATTAAATATATTTAGTTATTAAATAAAACCATTTAAACTGCAGTTGCACACAGTGAAAATAAATTTTTACTTTATTAAATAGAGTTTTAAGAATTATTTTATTTACAACTAAAGCCAAAGACTACTGGTAATCACAGCTCACGTCACAATCACACAAAGTGACGTTCACAAACGTTTCTCTTAGAGCAATGAGTGACGGAGGAGCCGTAACCTCATTTTATAACATATAGACATGTGTTGTTGCTTTCTCATTGGTTATGTTATGTTCCATGCGCTGTCATTGGCCTAATTCCCCAACGGCATAAATTATTCTGCAAACTCGGACTGATTTGGCGAATTGTCGCCAAATTTCAGAATTGGATGAATCCAGTGGATTCATTGCTGTACTATTTTCTCTGTTCTGGATGCTGGAATCCATTGAAACTCACAATAAATCAGATGTTGCAGAATAAATATTTAAAACACAATAGAACTGTATCCATATATCCATTGGTCTAATCACGTCTGGTATAAATTGTCCTATGAGCTGGATTATAGTGTCCTGTATCCATAAACTAGACTGCACAATGTCACACGCTTGGATTCACCTGCCCAGCAGCACGGTGTCCTGGGAAATTCAATCTGGGTGTTTCATTCCAACAATAAACAGATAGCCGTGTTCATCTAGTATCCAATCATGCGGAAGATCCAATCATTTACCCCGTGCACATGTGATGTGCGATCACGGAACATATGGAAGGTGTATTAAGTTCACTTTTTTTATTAACATAATCTAAATTTAGCCAAGCGGTTTACCTTTCCCAAGGTGAAATATTTATAGGGAGTAAGATTTTTATTGTTTATTTCAGCCAGCAAAACTGATGTAGTTGTCATACACAGCAATATGCAAAGGACCACAGCATTCCATAGGAAATGTGATGGCATAAAATAAGAAACAGGTAACGTTTATATCACACACCTATGCAATATATTGGTGTTTTATAAGCAGAGCGTGTTATTTGTTACCCATAAAATATATGGATTAGTCAGACAGAGCAATGCCTGTGGAGCTTACAATCTGATTTTGTTGCTATAAGCACACAAATCCCCCCAGCCCTCCCCCTCCCACATTATGCCCCCCAACCTCCCATGTCACACATTATGCCCCCCAACCTCCCATGTCACACATTATGCCCCCCAACCTCCCATGTCACACATTATGCCCCCCAACCTCCCATGTCACACATTATGCCCCCCAACCCTCCCATGTCACACATCATGCCCCCCAGCCCTCCGGTGTCACACATTATACCCCTCAATCCCCCCGTGTCACACATTATGCTCCCCAACCCCCCGTGTCGCACATTATGCCCCCCAACCCTCCCATGTCACACATCATGCCCCCCAGCCCTCCCGTGTCACACATTATACCCCTCAATCCCCCCGTGTCACACATCATGCCCCCCAGCCCTCCCGTGTCACACATTATACCCCTCAATCCCCCCATGTTACACATTATGCCCCCCAACCCTCTGCTTGTCAAACATTATTCCCCCCAACCCCCCATGTCAAACATTATGCCCCCCAACCCCCCCATTTCACACATTATGTCCCCCAGCCCTCCGCATGTCACACATTATGCCCCCCAGCCCTCCGCATGTCACACATTATGCCCCCCAACCCCCCCGTGTCACACATTATGTCCCCCAGCCCTCCGCATGTCACACATTATGTCCCCCAATGCTTTGGTGTCTTGTAGCGCTGACAAAGGGTTACAACTCCATGTGGAAGAAAGGAGAACCTACCAGCCCCCCCTGTGGATGACATCACCACATACTGTATGAGGCCTAAGAGATCAATGTGTTCCGGAATGTATCAGCTGTTGCAACAATGTATCTATGGTTGCAGAACCTGTGAACAATTCACTTCTAACAGCAGAGTGGCATATATATGTTTAAACAGGTTTAAGTTATACTTTATTTTTATTATGTTATTTATTTTTATGTTTTGTTTTTTTAAAGAACTTCCTTCACATATAAAACAGTGTTTCAAAGTACCAAATGTTTCTTGGAAAGCCATTTTAATATGTCATTTATTTATTTTTTTAATATAATTTAAGCAATTTACCTTCCTCCACTTTTATAGACTATGCTTTATAGAATCTTATTTATTAGCAAATTTGCATTAACATCCACCCTGTTCCTCAGACAGAAAGAAAACAGCGCCACCCTGTGGTCAAATTACCATGACTAAAAAAAAAACCACGCATGCATAAAAATGTCGAGCAATAGTGTTTTAATATTGTACTTTCACATAAACCACATTTAAATCAAATGTTGATTTGTCTAGATAAATATGTGAGATAAAAGCAGAAAGGAACATTTTGGATTCTCTATCCTCTCTTTAACATATAAACTATTTATTTACAGATGCTGCTATAATTATACAGGAAGTGATTTATAAAAATGTAAGTAACTGAAAAAGTATCAATTTCCTAAACGGGTGGAAATAAATTACAGTATATAGGTATTTTCATACTTTTTGCCATCGACCCTTCTCTTCACTTGCCAGAAACATTAATAATACAAAATCAAACATGGCCGGATTGTGTCTATGCCAGTGATGTCTAACCTGTGACACTCCAGGTGTTGCAAAACTACAGGCCCCAGCATGCTTTGCCAGCTATCAGCTAGCTATCTACTGGCAAAGCATGCTGGAGCTTGTAGTTTAACAACACCTGGAGTGTCAAAGGTTAGCCATCACTGGTCTATGCGATCCAGCATGTACAGATGTAGACTACACTCCAGTCAATCTATTCAATACCTATCATAGATCCATGCAATGCAATAAAAGCCTGGTGACCACAGATCAGTAAATATTAGATTCCCCCTCACACACCTTACCAAAATCCCGTTATGGGTCCCAATGCTGCACTCTTCCACTCCTGACTGTGGGCCTCATTCAGCTTCAGGCGCAAAGTCAGTTTCAGGCGCATCCTGCACATTTCCTCTGACGGGAGTGCGCAGCAACAGTTCCCTGCAGTTCCGTCTGCTTTTCAGACACAGTGTACACTGCGACAGCTTGCGTCTCAGTACGAGGGAAAGGGTGGAACACGGAGTTATGTAGGCGTGACCGTGAATAATTCAGATACTATGGTCGTCTACCCGCAGAAACTACTCTAGTCAGATCAAGACGCATGCGGTACACACGTCAGACAAGATTGAAAAAGTGTGGACAGGAATCAGGTGGCGCAAGTAGTTAGATAGCTGCAGGAACTGGTCGCAGCTTGGTAAGGTATTACGAGTGGGACGCAAATGGCGTTGCATGCCACTCGTAATACCTTACCAAGCTGCGGCACACTCCCACTCCTACTCTTTCATGTAAGTCTTAGACACACATTGCGTCTGACTCTAAATGAAGCCCTGTATCCGCAGACAAAATCTGTTGGCAGCCCTGAGCACGCCCACAATGTTTTAGACCATCAAAATGTAACAAAGTTAGAATCAGGGACACAATGTAACACCTTAAAACTTGGATCAGTATATTATTTAGTATGAGTGCAGTCTCCCTTCAGCTAACATCAGTATAAGCAATATCTGGCAGAGTGAGATCAACCTATCTCTATAATGTAACTGTAAGGGGGGTATTCAATTGACGGCGGGATGGCCGAAAATCCCGCGCTCGAAAGATATTACCGTTAATACGGTAGTATCTCGCTGGATTTCAGCTCGCGGCTCCCTGAGCTGCGAGCTGAAATCCAGCGAGTAAATTACCGTATTAACAGTATTTACGCGCAGGATTACTGTATTAACGGTAATATTTTTTGAGCGCAGGATTTTCGGCGATCCCGCCGTCAATTGAATATGCCCCTAAGAGTCTCACAGTGCTGGGGTCATGAGTTTAATTCCCACCAGAGCTCTATCTGTGTAGCGTTTGTATGTTGTTCCCATGTTTACTTAAGTTGTTTTCCCATAGTCCAAAAACATAGTAGTATTCTAGTTGGCTGCTGACCAATTGAACCCTAATTAGTGAGTGTGTGTGTGTGTGTGTGTGTGTGTGTGTGTGTGTATAGTAGGGAATTTAGATAATAATGGGGCAGGGACTGATGTGAATGATTACCTATCATCTGTGCATAATATGATGTGTAATATACAAGCCGTGTGTCAGGTGATTTTGTTTTAGCTATTTTGCAGCATTGTGAGTAATTTTAAAAGCCAAAAATCCACTTTGTCAATACAACAATTAATAGTAATTAAGTTTGCTTAAAACTCCCAAAAATGTGTCATTCATTGATGGGGCAGCATGGTGGCTAAGTGGTTAGCACTTCTGCCTCACAGCACTGAGGTCATGAGTTCAATTCCCGACAATGGCCTTATCTGTGTGGAGTGGGTTTCCTCCAGGTGCTCCGGTTTCCTCCCACACTCCAAAAACATACTGGTATGGTATTGGCTGCTACCACAAATGACCCTAGTCTCTCTCTCTCTCTCTCTCTCTCTCTCTGTGTGTTAAGGAAATTAGACTGTAAGCTCCAATGGGGCAGGGATTGATGTGAATGAGTTCTCTGTACAGCGCTGCGGAATCAGTGGCGCTATATAAATAAATGGTGATGATGATGCTATTAATGCTATGGTCAAATCAAAGAGAAGCACTGAACGTTTATTTGCAAATACACTAAGCTCACATTAGTTGCAAACAGAACATAATAACTCAGCATATTTAGTAAGCGAATGCTGCCCCAAACACAAATGTTTTTTGAATTTTGTGCACATTTGTTTTTGTTGACTTAGCGTAGATAAATAAACCTGACTGTTTTCCAAAAATCTTATATTCCAATATACTGTTCATATTAAAAGCCCTCCCATTAGTCGCCAGCTCTGCTCCCCAAAGAGTTTCTGCAGCAGCTGAATTAACCACTTGTGTAGACGAAGACGGAACTGGTGTGGGATACTTTCATGTATTTGGAAGAAGACTCTGCCCACTTAGCCAACATAGCTGGCAGCCCCTTCCTGTGGAGATTTGTGGAGAACAGTTTTGCTGGTGAAGGATTGTCTCAGTCTTTATGAGGGAGCTGGCTGCTTTACGCTGTCTCTCCCACGTACATTTATATCAATATCTCTCTGCCTCTATTGGCACCGCTGGGCATGAACAAAACTGATCAAGTGGCGATCTCTTGCAGCTGAATTGAGGCAACAAATCAACCATGTAGCCAACAGATGTTTTATTGTCTGGAAGCCACTGGGAATATTCTGGCCAGATTCCCTCTCCACGGCACAGTTAGGTGCCATAAGCTCACAATTTAAGGAATGTTTGCAGTTTAACCTTTTGCACAGCTAGGAGCTTCAATCCAGTGTCTCAAAGCACAGGCATGCACGGTGTTAACTAAAGATGATGCCTGCAGAATAAGACAGCTTGTAATCTCTTTGGAATTATCCCCCGTTACCTGTGTTCACTCAGAAATGACAGTTTTCAAGCTATAAAGTGTCCAAATCTAAGGGAAAAAGAAAACCTTTCTCTTTATGATGCTTATTAGTTAAATTCCCATTAGAGTTTTTTTTTTTTAAGGGGTCGAATTTATATGCTGCACAATACAGTATCTAGTTAAAGCTCCCTGCAAGGCTTTGCAGTCACTGAAAACATGAATATTAAGGGTTTATTGCTAGTGTCCACTGAGAAGAGGCTGATGGAACATTAGAATATTTTGATTGGCTGAGCTGGCTCCCTTTTTTCATTATCCAGGGTGTAAAGCTGGGTACACACTACAGAAAATGACTGCAGACGCAATTTCTGTAACGATTTTACCAATGATTGAAAGTCCCGATGAGCATGGGGATCCTTGTGTACACATGTACACGATTTACCTTCAGATCTGTGATCTTCATCTCGCATAACAATCTGCTGAAAAGATGGCGACTCTGTACACTGTACAGATATCTGCCTACGCTGCTGGTGGCGAGTGCGTACACACTGCCACATTTGTCCGACATCGTCCCATCTGTGATCATGATATTTAGGAAACTTCTACACACTACAGCGATATCAGACCTAAGGGGTCGTTTATTGTGTGATCAGCAAGACACTGTAGTGTATACTCAGCTTAAAATTATCAACCTGCAAACATTTATATAAAGGAGTGCAACGTGGTGCAATACAGATAACTCTTTTACATTTTAGTAGATTCCAGCTCCTGAAGCTATATGAAATTAGTCATGATTTGCTTGGATGGTGTACTACAATTTCGATGGGAGGAGTTTGGCTATGGGGTAATTCCATGCTTTATATGAGACATATGATATATATATTAAGGTGAATTTTGATGGTAAAGTTTGCGATAGATGTTTTCTATCGCTGAGAAAAGTGTCGTTAGAAACTCAACCTTTATCGCTGCATTTCTTAAATAGACCCATCTGTTCTTTTTAACTGCAATGTTTTGTGTTGCAGGACGAGATACTGAGATGAGGTTCAAGGCCTGGAGAGTTCTGGGTTATTGGAGACACACAGAACCCTTTTCACTCCATATTTTATACTCAGGAGGTAACGACTATAACGTGTTGTCCTATGTGTTTTATAGGATGAGTGTTATGACTTTCAGGCTCATTTGATGTGCAAAAGTACATTTTAAAAACAGATTAGAGTACACAAATGTGAAAAAGCAGCCAGTATTTAACTTATGTGCAAAATAGAAAACTAATTTGCACCCCTTGCATTGTAACATGGTTTTGTCCAGAAAACTTAAGTAAAAAAACTTACTCAATTTCTTGCCTAAGTTCCTTAATGAATCAAGCCCAGTCTCTGTATCCTAGACTTAACCATCACAAATACATGAATTTTAAATTAAAATTGTACCCAACTTCATTTATTTTAATTACTCCCTCTACTCCCCCAACACACACAAACACACACACACACACACACACACTCTTATACACACACATATCCATACACACTTATACACACACACATATGCACACATATACACACACCCACACATATATACAGACACAAACACACATATACACACAGACACACACACACATATACACATTCTTATACACATACACACACACACATATACACAGACACAAACATACATATACACACACAGACACACACACACACACACACATATACACACATTCTTATACACACACACACACACACACATATACACACACATATACTTAAACATACAAATACACCCACATACACATATACACAGACACATATACACAGATACACAAACATAAAGACATACACACACAGACATACATACATACACACAAAGACACATACACACACACACACACACACACACACACACACACGTGTCAGCTCAACAGCACATGACAAGAAACAGTTACACCGTCTATGTGGAACATACATTTTCAGAAGACAAAAGCTTAATCAGTGGTTGTTTTTTTTAATTAATCATTCCCTCTCCGCACAAACATCCAAACAGCGCTGAATGTATTAATCACTAATTGATTGATTTTGTTTTTACTAAGAAGTGTCTGATTAATTGTCTTCAGTCTAAACCCTTCGATTTGGGTACAAACTATAACGGTGACTTCAGAACAGAGGCAACACTGTTGCAAATTTTTTAAATGTAACATTCCGAGAAGCATAAAGAGGAGAAGCAGAATCCTACAGCTTACAGTATACAGGGAGTGCGGCTATATATCACTATAAATAGCTTCATGTAGGGACTTCATGGAGGTGGCAGATTTCATGGACATATGGGGAAAATATTCAGTGATATCACAGCAGGGAGGATATCGTTCTGCTGTTCCTTTGACTACAGTAGGAAACAAATGGGGCTGTTTGGTACTGGAATTATGCCCCACACCGTCCCCTGCACCCCTAGAATCTGCCCCTGCTGCCCGTCCTTCAATCAGTCTCTGCATCAACTGGCATATGATGTATAATTGTTCTGCTGCCTTATACACAATCATTCCCATAGATAGTAAGTGTGAGGGCAGGGGGCGCTGTCTATCTGTATTACCCAGTAATAAACTGTACTGTACTGTTCTTGTTCCCAATTGTAAAGGGCTATGGAATATGCTAGTGCTATATAAATAAATGATGATGATGATGCCTTTCCAATGACGGCCTCCCGGACTCCAGACTACAGAGACTGGAAAACCCAGAGTACATATAGGTCTGTATAATTCCAGTGTGGTGTAGGCAGATAATGTAGGAATAATTGTATAGTTTTGTCATGGGATAATCTATAGGAATAAAAATAAAATAAATAAAGCGGATGATAAAATATAGATAAAAATTACGGGCAATTACTGATTCATTAAGGAAAGTTAAGCAACAAATTGAGTACGTTTTCTTACTCAAGTTATCTGGACAAAACCATGTTACAATGCAAGGGGTGCTATTAGCTTATTATTTTGCACGTAAGGAAAATACTGTCTGTTATTTCATGCAGCACACAGATACTTGGTAGCTTATTTGCACAATGGAATTTAAAGTCGATCTAGGACATGTCCTACCCCAACTATAAATCTGTCCTCACATTTTAAATTTACATCCCCCTCCAAATCAAAATCGTTTTCCTTACTTACTTTTGTTTAACTTTCCTTAATTAATCAGGCCCAGAAAGTGATCAAGGACAAACAATCAGATATCAAAATAAAATAGTTAAATTAAAAGGGGACTCCACCTTCAGATTATCCTGGTAGGTTTGCTTGATATACATTATCTCGGATATAACAACATACAGGCCTGTGCTCTGAATACAATTATGTCTACATATAAGATATAAACTCATAACTAGAGGACAACAAAAATGAACAAATCTGCCTGGACAATAGAGGTCTCTGAATTTGGAGCTCCCCTTTAATATTAAACTACCTCCGTCAAATAGCAATAGGTTCACTGAGTTAAACTTGTGCTAAAACAGCAAAAAAACTTTCAAGAATTTTTTAGCGCAGTTCATAACAAATCATTTCCTGCCCTGAGCGGCACTGAACGTTGACTCTCAAACTGCTGCCCCCCATCTCTGTGAAGAGCAGCAATGTGCACCAAAATCAGAAGGCCTTGGTGAAAGCGTACGATGGTGGGGGCCTACAAGCCCTTTAAACAGCTTTAAAATCATTTTGGGAACATTGTATCTTTGAGATCGTACAAATCACGGTGGCTCAGTGGTTAGCACTGAGGTCATGAGTTTGATTCCCGACCATGGCCTTATCTGTGTGGAATTTGTATGTTCTCTCCGTGTTTGCGTGGGTTTCCTCCGGGTGCTCCGGTTTCCTCCCACACTCCAAAAACATACTGGTAGGTTAATTGCATGCTCTCAAATTGACCCTAGTCTCTGTCTGTGTCTGTGTGTGTTAGGGAATTTAGACTGTAAGCTCCAATGGGGCAGGGACTGATGTGAATGAGTTCTCTGTACAACGCTGCGGAATTAGTGGCGCTATATAAATAAATGATGATGAATGAACGTGGGTTGTCCTTTGAATATAGAAGAAAGGGGGTTCATCAGTGACACAGAACAGGGTCAGATTCCGTCTAGAAATTCTTTAAATCTAGAAAAAATGAGGTTTCGCTATCGTTTAATGGATTGCTGAAATCTGTAGTTCCACAAAAGCTAAAGAGGACAATTGTGTCATTTAAACATCGGCAAACAACAGTAGCGTCCTTAGCTCCAAGTTAATTATGTCTACGCAAAATAGTCATTTAAACCCTGGTTGGTTCAGGAAGAGATATAATTACACACTATATATTTATTTCTACATAATCCTACTAAATAAAACAAATGATGCTGTATTAATAGCTTAGTTCTATCCTATGGAAATGTACGAGGAGAAGATTAGGTGACACGCGTAGAAGGCTCTATCACATTTAACGTGTAAATAGTGTAAATTTGCTGTGAACTTGTGAAAACACCTTGAGAACATAAAGAACGGATCATCTGACAAACAGCGAGGGCTCGTCGGGAAGGGAAATAAATAAATAGGTTTCACTGTCAGTTTTGCTTTCCAGATGCTCATCAAGACTGTTATATTATATTATCAGCGTAAGTGACAGAGACAGACATAGACACAGATAAATAGACAGTAACGTTGCCCATGCACGGGGCATTCTCGACACTTGGCCCACGAGTCAACTTTGACAGTATACATACATCAATCATAATGAGTTCAATTCCCGACCATGGCGTTATCTGTGTGGAGTTTGTATGTTCTCCCCGTGTTTGCGTGGGTTTCCACCGTGTGCTCCGGTTTCCTCCCACACTCCAAAAACATACTGGTAGGTTAATTGGCTGCTATCAAAATTGACCTTAGTCTCTCTCTCTGTCTCTGTGTGTGTGTGTGTGTGTATGTTAGGGGATTTAGATTGTAAGCTCCAATGTGCCATGGACACTCCCACTTGAGAAGACACGCCTCCTTCTCACACACACGCCGGGAGACATGATACATGTTTGTGGCCAAATCCGCATTTCTCACAGCTATGAGAATTAGCACAATGCTGCACCCGGGAACATGTGACGGATCTTTAAACATAAAATATAAGTTTTCAAAATGAGACATTTACTTGATCAGGAAGGGATGGAGATTGTATCTACTTAAACCGTTTCCAGAATTTTGAGGGCGTCACAAGTCACCTTGGAATATGGCATAAATAGGAACATTTAAATCAATTAAATCCACAAGATCTCTTGCTTATAATCCATGCTCCATGCAAATAAGCCAACACGTTTAAAAGAAGCCAATTTAAATATTTGTTGCTCTAAATGCAGTTAGTCTCATTTATTTTCTTCAATTATATGAAACACGAATGAGGGTCAAAGAGAAGTGTACTGGGGAGACCAACAGAAACGTTGAATTAAATAGTAATTGTGCTGAGTCACAGAATCATCTACATGGCAGTGATTGGTCACATCAAACGCTCAGATTAGTCATAAGTTGTGTGCCTGTACATGTGGCCCCATATTTAATGTGTAATCGTGCGTATATGGTTGGGTTGCTCCACACAAATCGTTTTTTTAGTAAGTGACTTCAACTGAGCACTAGAGACAGAGGAGGTGATTTAGTATTTCACGTAGGTTTGCAAACTTGCTCTGCCCAAATATACATGGATGCAAAATAAATCTGTCCACCGTATTTAAAGTAGTATTACACTTAGACGCATCTCAGCTCTAAATATGGCGCACAAATTAGAGCTTGTATGGTGAGCAGCGACCTGGCGTCAAAAAATATGCCTAAGAAATACCCTTGCTGTTCTCCAGTTGCACGTAGACGCCCCTAATCCACCTCTTGTAGCACAAGTGGACGCAAGTGTTCGTTACATGCAGCTGAAACTACTGGCGCAAGTCGTGCGCGCGCAATGTGGCAAAATTCATTTAACAAATTATGAAGTGAAAATGCACTTAGGTCTAACTGTCAATCAGTCCCAGATTGCAGATCGGAGAGAGTCTGAAGAACCAGTAATAGGCACACAACAACTGGTACGAGAAAACGTGTACCCAGAGCGACTACGCCATATCAACCCATTATTAAAAGTGTGTTATCTGTGCCCAGGATGCTGTCTGGCATAACTCACAACTTTTCTGGATTTAGGTGGGACAGTCCCCATTTTAGGGGGCTTTCCCACCATCCTTATTTCCTGACTGCTGGGAGGTTGGGTGATTTGTCCCCTCTCACCTCTGATGTGCTCGAAAAATTTCACGTTGTTTTCAGCGGAGTGGAGGGTTGTTCGTAGAGAGGTCTATTACTTCCAAAGCGCCACAACCCCAACATTTCATAACTACACCTCCTTTCTGTGTGCATGCCACCGCTAAACTGTGGCTCATTACTTGTCCTGATTTGCAACCGGCCAACATAGGCAGATATACTGTGTTTCAAGCATCCGCTATAAAATCCAAGATCATTAATTGTTTTTATAGGAGCGCCCTAATTAACGCTTATAAAAAAGAAATTTCAGTTTCCCCACTTCCCTACGGATTTCAACAACAGAGGGACAATTCTTTGTCAGCATGAGGAACACACATAAGTTAAAATAGAAAAGAAAACAACACAGGTTTCTTTTTAAATGACGTTGAGAACATTCAGGTCACTGTGTATCGGATCTGATCCTAGTAGACACAAGCCCGTGTCATACCATTTAAAAAAAATTGTTATTGTATCATTGTCCCTGTCTGTTGTTTACTGCGCTACTTCTTTTCATGCAGAAATATATAACCAAATGTATTCACGAAAGAGAAGGGGGATCATTAACACTTTAACTCTTGGAGCATCAGAGAGGCTCAAAAGATGTCCTAAAGTTGTAATTGTTTGTGGCGCGGGAAATGGAGCCAGTGATGTACCAGGAAGACATATTGTCAATCCTTAGGAAACATACAGAACACAGATACACGCTCTCTCTCCTCAGGATTGCAGTTCCCCAGTGGGGAAAATTGGCAGTACTATTGTTTATGATAATTTCGTTGTTCCCATGGACACCATCAGACTCCAACCAAGATGACACAGAACTCTGAGGACCAAGTCGAGGAGACGAAACCCCTAGTGTTTTGCTCTCCTGTCAGTCATCAGTGTAGGATAGCGCTACCCAGCTTTTCTGCAAGTGGATCTTAAGCCACTGCAAGACGACACTGCGGACTATCCTTCCTTGAGTCGTACACATCAACAGATCATTTCACCAGCGCTTAAGGCCTCGTAAATTCCTCTTATAGCTCATCTGCCAACATAAATAAGTCCCTTTGATAGTTAGTGGAAGACGTTACGACACTCAAGGGTATACGAAGAGACGTGGGCACTATCTTTTTTTTTTTTTTTTTTCTCGCCAGCCCTGGCACCCCTGGTGCCTGCGATCTTTCTGAAGATTCAGGGCACGCGTACTTCATTACGGTTTGGGCACCAGGGACTTGTCGTTTTTTTTTTTTGTTGTTGTTGTTTTTTTTTTTTTTGCAAGATTAATGAGCGCCACAGAAATTCTCCTGCGCATCTCGATAATTAAGTCTTTGTTTATCAAAAAACAAGTTATATTAGGAGCAGAAAATTCGCAGTAATTATTCATAATCCTAACAATTCAAGTGTAGCTACCTCATTTGCCTGTGTAATTCTGCTTTTTAATTTCTTGCATATATTTGCATATTAATTTTGCCCGTCGGCTGCAGCAGGCACTGTCAGTTACTGTGTGATGCTTTTTTTTCGCAAGGGTGAGGCGCAGTTGGGTGGCATTTTCGACTGGGTGCAATGATAAATTATGAATTTTTTAATTTGCTTGCCTAACGAGTTAACTCTTTCCCAGCCAATTAAGCAGAAAAAACGCACAGGCTGCTTTATTCTTCCCAGGTGCTGCATCTGTCGAGAGTGGATTAAAGACGGTTAACAACACATGGGCAGGGGGGAAAAATCTGCAAAAAAACAGATTTAATTTTCATCTCTGAACAAATGGGGCTTGTCAGACATCAGTCGCAGCTTCCAGTAATGGGGCACAAAGGTCAGTTTATCTGTTGACCACGGCCACCGGGCAGTTATAGATGAAAGGATCTTCACTTATAACCATTATGCCCCCATCTATGCAATGTGTGACAAAGGGGAGAGAGAGATAACACATGGCCAATGCCCAATATATAGTCCAAATACATACTTAAAGACAAAATAATAACAAATGAGTTTGGGAGAGGGACAATTAAAATACTTCTGGCTGTTTAGACAGACAGACAATATCATCATAACACTGACATACAGTGTATACAATGTAACACAAACAATAAACAACAATTCCCGGAATCTGATTAGTCAGAAACACTGCACAATTGGAATTAAACACAGTTACATTTTCACATAACATCCAACCAAGCCATTGCTAAAGAATAATTAACCGATTCTGGGGGGGGGACCCGCGAGGATGGAATACGCTTAAAATAAATAACGGATGTTGAGTTGATAAGGCTTTTAATAAAAAATGCGATTGAATTTAATGTAAATGACAAAGCATTATCTCTGCTAGATTTACAATGATTTCATACATATCGACTCTATATTTACACCGCAAGGTGATTGGCTCAGTAGGATAAAGTTCTGTTTGTTTCATGTAACCAAGGCAGATTTAAGTGAAAAGAATCCACAACATGATTAACTTATTTTATGTTTTTGTGAAATGTAACGTGTGATTTGTTATTAAAATAAGTCAGCGAGTTTTGAACGTCTAGCGGTGGCCCAAATAGTTTACCAATTTGAAATATGATTAGGCCACATGGTTTTCAAATATTGCCAAACCTGGTCAACGTCTCCCGTAGACGAATCACGTGTCGCTCGGGATTGGGGACAGTAAATTGAGTTGGATGAGCATTCAAAGCAGTTGCTGCCACTGATGGATGAGATGAATCGTGGAATGCAAACAATCCCGCGACTGGTGGATGCGTTCAGCAATGGAACCCAAGCAACTAACAATACTCCTGTGTCTGAATTGGTGGACAATATTCCCACATAAGACACAACTCCCTCCATGTATATGGAGGTCCACTAACACTTGCCCAGATTACTGCGCTGCCGATGTCTTTAGTCCAACGACACTCCATGTTGGTCCTCTCGTGTACGAATTTGTCTTGGCTGACTTCTACTTTCAGCTTTAATGCCTTTGTCCCACTCCGTGGTACCCAACCATTCCATCCCTGTACTGTCACATCCTAATAGGGTTTTCTCCAACCTAATCACATCTGATCTGTGCTCAAGTCCTCGGAACAAGCAAGTACAGGTAAACATGTCTAACTTTTATGGAAAGGGGGAAGAGCACACTAGTTTATGGTGGTGTGTCCAAGCGGAACATGATAGTAGTATTAAACATACATGCAGTGAAGGAAGCTGAACCAAACAACTATGTCCTTGTAACTGATAGGCTACATCCTTAGGAATATTGGTTCAGCCTCTACTGTAAGTTCTCGACAAGTAACCTTTAATCATTGGCTAGATCTCTCCAAACTAGCAAAAGTGTCAGTTATACTTGTGTTTTATATAATATGTTATTGTTAGTTCCCATCTACAGTCTGCACTCTTATTGAAGAAAACAAAAGCAAGATAAAAGCAATAGAATATCACCAAGGGAAGAAATGCGGATTATTTACTAACAAAGTATGGACGTACAGTGCATATAGGTACATGGTTTCATTGCCTAACTCGCACTAGATCGCCTCTTGCTGACTGGTTGTTGGAAGTTAACGCAAAGTTCCAAAACACAAACGCTGAGGTTATATAGATAAGGGGCCTGATTCATTAAGGATCTTAACTTGAGAAACTTTTTATTTCAGTCTCCTGGATAAAACCATGTTACAATGCAAGGGGTGCAAATTAGTATTCTGTTTTGCACATAAGTTAAATACTGACTGTTTTTTCATGTAACACACAAATACTTGATAGCTTATTTGTACACTGAAAGTTAAAGTTGATATTTGTGTGCTACATGAAAAAACAGTCAGTATTTAACTTATGTGCAAAACAGAATGTTAATTTGCACCCCTTGCATTGTAACATGGTTTTATCCAGGAGACTGAAATAAGAAGTTTCTCAAGTTAAGATCCTTAATGAATCAGGTCCCAGGTGTGGATCTGTGTACGGCTATCCAAAATGCACACACGCAATCACGATCTAACTCTGGATTTTTCTCTTTAAGGCATATGACCATTACTTTAGTGCAGAAACAAATACAATGCAACATATTTTGAGCTTGTTGGGGGGCCATCGTGTTTGTTTGTACAGTTCGGTCTTTGTTGCTAAATATTTTCACTTTATTAATAAATAAACTCAAACCAGAAGAATGTCAATGGGATACGGAGAAGTGGCTGTTTTATATCTGAGCTTTTAGGAGAGATGAGGACGGTAATGGTGGCAGCGAGAGGAGACGAGGCTCAGGCACAGAGATCTGCATATAGCAGGGACCACTGCACGCAGCCCTCGTCTCCGGGCCCCAGCCCCTGTGCTAGAGTCGCATTTCCCTGGAGGGCAGTGGAGAGACTGTTACTCTGCTTCCAGGAATGAAGCAATCAGAGATAAGGATCTAAGGAGCCAGCATCAGGCAAGAGCAGAAATTGTTGCTGCTTTTCCTTAACTTTATGTAAATTTGTCTGTTGCTTTGATCAGATAGAATATTTTCCCTTCTAGCTCAGTCAACTGATATGGTCTGTACCGTTTTATTGTTAAATAAATAAATAAAGGTTTCGAGCTGCGGTTAGAAAGATATATTTTGTTCTCTTGGTTTCCTTAAAGGGAAAATATATTACACTATACATGTAAAACTTATAAATAAAAATGAGGTCATAGGATTGTCATGAGATCCGGTTTTCCCTGAATGAAAATGCAGGTTGGCGGTTGTAAACGTTACTGGGTCAGCTGATGCGTCGCGCCCGCTTGCGCTCCCATGAGTCTGTGTCATAGAGGACGCAGTCAATAACGCACAGACCCCCGGAAAACAGCATCCAACAATGGGAGGCCGTTACAAAATGAATACTGGCAGCGCTGGATTACAGCAAGTTATGCTTTAAGTGCACCTGTCGCCTGCACTCAGTGAAGGCGGCCATTTTGTGGTGCTGGACCAAAACAATTTGCTTGTGTTGAGTTGATAGGCTGTGAGCTGATCATGTGACACTGACATCCAATCCTTGGATGGCCAGTTTAGTCACGTACAAACTGCTCCTGTCTGGTACTAAAGCCGCACTGCAATAAATTCTGTGATACTGGGGTTTTCCTACCCCTTTGAATTACATTTTAAGTAACAAGTCAGTGAATATATATATATATATATATATATATATATATACAGGGCCATCTTTTCCATTGGGCACGATGGGCAGGTGCCCGGGGGCCCCACGGGCAAGGGGGCCCCATATGCAGGGCTCTGAATTAGAATAAATAACCCTGCAAAAGAAAAACCTTCAAGGGTCACTGAGCAAGTACATCTATCTCTACCTCTATATCTATATCTGTATCTTTATACATCTATATCTATATATATATATATCTATATATGTGGGGGCCCCGGTGCACTGCTTTGCCCGGGGGCCCATAATGTTGTTAAGATGGCCCTGTATATATACATACATTCTCTTGCATCTGCCCACTTCCTAGTGAAGTGGGCAGAATAAGAGACGCCTTGACACAAATCTCAGGGCATTGAGTCAAAATGTCATGGGGGCATGGTCAAAATGATGCAATTCATCAAGTCCCACCCCCTCTGCCAATACCCTCTGCGAGAACTCCTGGAAGGGCAGTTCACAAAGTTGGTAAGTAGAATTTATGTGTACGTACCGACACCATTTACCTTCAGATCTGTGATCTTCATCTCTCATAACCATCTGCTGAAAAGATGGTGACTCTGTACACTGTACAGATATCTGCCTACACTGCTGGTGGTGAGTGCGTACACACTTCCATATTTGCCCGACATCATTCCATCGTTGATCGTGATTTTTAAGGAGTTTATAAAACCAAATCCACAGATGCGAAGTCTTTTGTTACGATAACACATGATCGTGGGAGCGTACACACTGATGCGATATCTGACCAAACAGTCGTAAATCATGTGATCTGCACCATAATTGCACAGGTGTGCACCCAGCTTTACTCTAATTAGTTACTATGTTATTCTGTGCAGTCTATACGTTAAAGAGAAAAGATAATTTGCTGACATAGGGGAATATTTTTAGACAGCCCTGAAATGAACACCAGGCATTTTGGGATTGACTTCACCCCGTAGAGTACAGCTAAAACTACCTGGTTTGAGTCATGACAGTAAATGCGTCGAAAAGATCCACACGGACTTTGATCATTTACATGTCTGTATATGGAAGTGCGGTACGTGACAAGCGCAATATTGTGTTACCAGCCTTACAAACAGCCTACAAAAGTGATCTGATTGGAGAATCAGATCACTTTTGTAGGCTGTTTGTAAGACAACAAAAAGTTATTGTGTGAAAACAGAATCTAATGTGAACAACTGCATAAAATTTAGCAAAATAATATGGTATTTTTCTGCAATATAAGGAAAAAGCAAAAATCCATAATAAAAATAATAACAATAATACAAATGCAAAATGAAACTTTCACCAGATATAAAGTAGAAGACCAATAGAATAATACAAGTTCCTTTAAAAGTAACTATTTATATTGTATCTCTCTCATTACCAGGGACCTAGTGCCCTTTGTTTTCATGTCTGCATTTACTTTTGTCTACCTTCTATGTCCCTATTTTATGTACGTCCTGTTTTCTCCACCGTCCAACACTGTGGCACCTTTAAATAAATAGAAATAATGATTATAATTATAAAAACAATAAAATAATATACTGATTTTTGATGAACTGGAGTCTGCACCTGATAAAGAGTTGAATTAAAGGGCAAATTAGCAAAAAACAGGGCAGTAAAATATTATTCTAAAAAAATTAAATAATAAAAGGAAACTATTCCACAGTATTTCACAATGTTAGAAATAGACAAAACGTTTGCTAAAGTAATTTTGGGCACAAATAACATTGGCAACAAAACCTAAATATGTTGCTTAGAATAACTGGAAGTGCAGCGATTGCCTCTCCAAATTGTAACTATTTAGTGCTTCTCTCTCCGCACCGTAGACTCGGCGAGTCTCTCCCAGCATGGCACATGGCAGTATCACAGTTAAGATATTCCGAAGCAGCGCAGTAAGGCGGTTTATTGAATAGAGGAACCATCTGACATGATAAATAATGCAGAATAATTCACACTTCCACAATCTAATGTTCCTTCTGTTAGGAGACCTGGAAAACATTGCAACATTCACAGGTAATTACAGGTGCTAATCCCCAGTGAGGGAATGGTTAAAATGTAATACTTTGGTTTATGTTTGTGTCCTGTCACTTCTAGCAAACAGAGCGCTAACGTTTGGGATTCAGTGACCTACATTATCAATGTAAAGTTGAGAAGTTGAGATTTTCTTATAGTTTGATGAAATGTACGACGTGACGGATACACTTTGAGGTCCATTGTTGCCTGATGGACAAGAGGGGCTGAGACACAGTTGGACGTAATTATGCCCCAAATCTCAGGTGCAAACGGCGTTCACTAAAAAAACCCAAAACGCAATTGTGGTCGTGGGCAAAGCTGCAACTCTCAAAAGAAAGAAAGCACAAATTGGCATCAGAGGAACATTCGCATAAGAGGTATGTACAGATGTGCATGCTGGCACTTGTGGTGCCAAGATTGTGCTGCGTAAATTGTGCCTCCATCGTGAAATAATAAGTGTTGCGCCATCATTATTGCCCCTGATAGCAATCAAATAATATTGCCCCATTAATATAATGATACATTCATTTTCTCCTTCAATGGTGCCTCCTCTTATGTTCTGAATGGCAAGATGCTCAAACAGCGCGTGATTTATCTAGCCTGTCAGAAGCAGGTCTAAGAAACTGCATTTTTTCCTGGCGATTTTGACTAAACCACCAGCAGTTTAGGTGATTTAAGTTTTGATCCTCCAAACCGCTGGGTAATACATCCGGTGGTTTGATGTTGAAAATCGCAGACATGAATAACGCAGTTGATACATTTTCCCCCTGAGAGTTATATAGTGGAAGGAGCAGGGTCCCCCAGCAGCACAGAGTATATCAGTAGATGAGTGATGTATCAGTGAGGACAGGATTGCATGTGACGGGGCAGTGACATGATGTGAGGAGAGGAATGGAGGCAGCAGGAAGCCACAGACTGAGAGTTATATAGTGGAAGGAGCAGGGTCCCCCAGCAGCACAGAGTATATCAGGAGATGAGAAATGTGTTAGTGAAGACAGGGCTGCATGTGACAGGAGCAGTGACATGATGTGAGGAGGGGAATGGAGGCAGCAGGAAGACACAGACTGAGAGTTATATAGTGGAAGAAGCAGGGTCCCCCAGCAGCACAGAGTATATCAGGAGATTAGTGATGTGTTCGTCAGGACAGGGCTGCATGTGACAGGGGCAGTGACATGATGTGAGGAGGGGAATGGAGGCAGCAGGAAGTCACAGACTGAGAGTTATATAGTGGAAGGAGCAGGGTCCCCCAGCAGCACAGAGTATATCAGGAGATGAGTGATGTGTTAGTGAGGACAGGGCTGCATGTGACAGGAGCAGTGACATGATGTGAGGAGGGGAATGGAGGCAGCAGGAAGACACAGACTGAGAGTTATATAGTGGAAGGAGCAGGGTCCCCCAGCAGCACAGAGTATATCAGGAGATGAGTGATGTATCAGTGAGGACAGGGCTGCATGTGACGGGGCAGTGACATGATGTGAGGAGGGGAATGGAGGCAGCAGGAAGACACAGACTGAGAGTTATATAGTGGAAGAAGCAGGGTCCCCCAGCAGCACAGAGTAGTGATGTAAGGCTGCTGTCACAGTGATGCAGGAAGATTGTGGTATCAAACTCACATCTATAAGAAACCAAGTTCAACCATCCGACCTGCATATGATATTCTGATAGCTCTATAATAAAGGAAAAATACCAAACTGAATATGCAAATGATTGTTCTACAAAACTCTGGTTCAAGATTTTTCTGCAAATTGCCTCACTTAAAATAGTACTGCAGGTTAATTAAAATAAAGTGAAGCAATCTGTTCCTGATCATTTATTAAGAGTTTAGAAGATATTTGACACTTACATTGAAATTGATTTGCAAGTGTTCCGTTACATGTATTAATCTCACATTTTTACTAGTTAATGCATCATACTGTAATATTTTTTTTGTGGACAAATATAATAACTCTGCTGATTAACACCAGATAACAAAAGATAAATTATATAACAGGTGTATTATACAGCTTAATTAGTCCATATGATTTGTTTTGCTTGAGCTATTTTTTATATATATACGATTTCATGGAAATAAGTTTATACAAACCAAGGATTTGTTTTCTATCTGGATTGTGATATTCAGTTAAGTTTAATTTAATGTAATTTTTGTATTTTTTTAATCATCATTTTTCTTTCCGGTAGCAAGAACTGGACTGTCCTGGTACAACATTGGTCATTTTAATGCTCTTTAGAAGTTACAGAGCTGTTAACCTGCATGAAATCTAGTTAAGAAATGATCTAAGAATATAAAATCTTTGTCAAGTCTTGAAAGTTCGCTTGTAGCTTAGAATGATTTCTTTTTCTCAAGCCATAAATTATTTGTTCTGTTATGCATTGCAGTTCCTTCATCTGCAAAAATAATTATTTTCTAAATCGTGCCAACATGCAAATGTTAATGGTGCTCGATGGACGCTAACATCCCGAAATGAGTTATTCCGATGAAGATACGAGGCCATAGAACAAAGTTCTGATTCCTGGACGGCTTCCAGTTGCACTTTTCTATTTACTTCTAAACAGCTGCCCTACTAATTGTGTTTTGGTGGGTTTTGCTGCAGAGGGGAGTACACAGCTCCCAAATAAGGGAAAGAAGGAGATACGGACATGCTGAGCTCCGTTCTCGATTCATTGTTGGGCCTGGAACACTCGGGCATTAAAGAAGAACAACACCTCTTAAGAGCGAAGACAAAGCCTTGTCATTTGTTCACACCTTTAACAAAGCATTCAGAGGCTCCCTGCGGTACATTGTCCTCTGTACTTCGGGTCTGATGTAGAGTCTGTTATGAGTCCATTTGGATCACATAAAAAATGCCACTTGCGTAAAATTTGTCTCACTGCGCAACTTGTGCCCACGGGAAATAATGCCTAAACATAGCCTACGCTCCCCCAAATTGTGATATGGGGACTAACGATGGTCCATTACGCCCCTGTTCATGTAACTGAGAAGGTGCAATAGATACATGCCTTGGGCTCTTATTTTTATTTTGTTGTTCCCTGTGCCTGTCCCATTTTTGTACAACGCTGCAGACTATTTTGGTACATTACAAATAAGACGTGGAACACCACTGCACTGTATGTATCCATGCCCACCAGACCAGCCCCCTCATCCTATTATGATCATTGCCCTAATCATCGTTGGCCATCCCTCTTGTATGGAATCACAGAAAATCCCCAATCAAATCCTGCACATTGGTATCCATCAAATCAAACCTTATACTTTCCATGGCATATTGGTTACAGTGAATCATGCCAACTCCTTATTAGTGCTGCATACCTATAAATTAGATTTTTTGCTAATAAATTGAGCTGTCCCCCTATGACTCATACTTGCCAACTCTCCTGGAATGTTCGGGAGACACGAAATTCGGGTAAGTCTCCCGGACTCCTGGGAGAGCAGGCAAGTATCCCGCATACTGGAACTTACTCCCCAAAATGACGCAATTTGCGGTGAATCGCGTCGTTTTGGCCCCGCCCCTGCAACAACAAATACAACAGCATTTTGTCGCGATGGGCGGGACCAAAATTATGCGATTCACCGCGCCCCACCCCTCTGGCCCTTCAACCACGCCCCCCTAACCGGGACCTCCCGGGAATTAACTTTTTAAAGGTTGGCAAGTATGCCCTATGTAGCCTCATTAGCCTGGGGAACCTCAGACAGTCAGTGAGAATGGAGACTTGCACTCGCAGGTGTGAATTCCGTCAGAGGACAATAAAGGTCTAAGGGGAGGGGCTTGTATACCACGCGGTACACAAAAACTTCTGGTAGGCTTTGGACAACCAGCTAGACCCTTTAAAAAAAATGTTAGCCTTGGGAGGAAGCGAGACTCAACTTAGCAGCCTATAAGAAACATTTTAAAGAAATAAAAATTGCAGGCAGCCCAAAGTAGCCCACTATGGAACCAGCCGGGGAGCTAATGCCCCCTTGTCCCAGGTATTGCTACATATTACTTGACAGGAATAGTAGTATAACTGCATACGTACACTGAATATACATATTGATTTAATGCATAATACCCCATGTATTCCTTCTATGTATTAACCAAAATGTTACACAAGTGACTGTTGTAAAGTGCACGGTAATCCATAGCAACCATTCAAACAAAAAACTGTAACAATGTATCTCTTTGGTTGCTATGAGTTACAGCACCACTTCCATCGTGACATGTATACCCGTTTTTATAAATGTCCCCAATATATTTTATCAAAGTTCCTCTTTCCATTTATTCCATATTTCAGTGAAGGATGACTCCTACCTCGTACACCACAATGATACATCACTAAGTGGACTGAAACTTTGTGCTATTTATTTTTTTACTTTCTTCCAGAAAAGCAACAGATTGGAATCTAGTTGTTTTGAGAAAGAAGAAAACACATTTCTGCCACGGCGGATAAATAAAATGTTTCAATAATGTATTCCGAGCACATGAAAGGAAACATTGAGAATGTGAAATTAAAATGATGTATTTATATGGTTACAACGAGAATACCCTTAATCAGCTCAGCTGATAATTCTAAAATAAATGAGAAACTCATCCGGTTCCGCAGGTTTCAAATGAAGAATATGTTTTCACTAAAGCTTACATTTCTCTGTCTAATCCTAAATAGACTTGAGATCACACCGTAACCAGGAATGGATAGCAATGCTAGGTATACATGCCAGTGTAGAAGGTTAAATCGTTTTGTCTGAATATTATGAGGGTCTCGACAACTCCCCTAAATCAAACCCGGGCCGGACACATCTGACCGGGAGAATTCAGTAAATATTGTATCATGTAAAATTAAGCTGGGATTCATCACAGGAGGGCTGTAGTGTGAGGTGAAGGACCCCATCCCTGGGGTGTAGCCCCCTTCAAAACTGATCCATAGAATTTATTATCACATTTTTTGACAGATGAAATCAGGAGCCTCCCAACTAATAATAAAGAAGCCCCCCCCACCCAACTTTATCAACGTTCAGTAAACTACCCAATGTTGCTACTCTCATTCACTGGAGAATCTGATTGGAGAAGGCACCTGGTTAGTGGGGGATGGTTTAAACATAGAGCTGCAAAGTTCTGCAATTCGGACTTTTATTACTTCCTGGTATGTTTCGCTCACAATTTCCAAATGTATTTTTTTGCCCAATGTTGGTACTCTCATTGAGTGTCAGAAGTACTGGTGGGTGGCTTAAACATATATATATATATATATATATATATGTAGTCTTGTTTTTTCCGTGGCGCAACCTGGGATGGAGAAAAAGAGAGGGGGAAAAGAAGGGGAGGAGGGGGGGAAAAAGCGAGACAGTATACACAATACAGGCGAAAAAATGTCTGCCGTTTGTTTATAGCTTGATTTGCAGATGTGGTCTATATTGTGTAGTGAAAAACTACAAAGCCCAAGAGCTTAAGCAGTTAGGTCTGCAATCTATAAACATAGAGCTATACACAGAGCCCACTTAACACCCCCCCCAACCCCCCCCCCATACCGCCCTCACCCCAGGCGCTATACACACATAGCGGAGCCCTCACCATCCCAGTATACACCGCACTAGAGCTATAAACAGAGCAAAAGAGCTATAGACCACATCTGCAAATCAAGCTATAAACAAATGGCAGGCATTTTTTCGCCTGTATTGTGTATACTGTCTCGCTTCCCCCCCCCCTTCTTTTCACCCTCTCTTTTTCTCCATCCCAGGTTGCGCCACGGAAAAAACAAGACTACAACCAAAAAGCACGGGAACTGGAACACCCGGACAATCCTTCACGGTAGCCCCAACTATCAAAATACCAACACCAAGCGCAGACGTCCAAGGTAAGCCCTCCCAGAAGGGTTTTCGCCACCAACTCCATATATATATATATATATATATATATATATATATATATGCAATTATATAAATCAATAGCTCCTTTACAAGAGATCAGGTTGGCAAACAAAAACGGCTGCCAGACACAGTCAGACACAGGCTCACAGCTCTCAGCAGGTCATGTGATAGCAGAGGGGGGAGAAGGAGGATGTTATTGTGCAAATAGAGCTCAGAGGGGCGTTTCAAAGCCTTTCTGCTCACTCTATCAGGTGACTGTGGTTGCCATGGTAGTCCAGAGTTATAAATCATTAATAAAAGCCTGGGGATAAAAAATAATAATGGAAAATGGTAAATATCAACATTCTTCTTATAACCTGCCACAGTGATCTATGTTAAAATCAAACCTGATTTTTTTCATGATTTTGTTGCTCTAATTCGCTCAGTTAACCCTTCGTCTGCTTAGCCGATGGCCACTCAGGATAAGCGGCGCTGGAGGTGTCCCCTACGTTTTATCGACACTTGATCATTTACATCAAGCTGACATCCTGCGACTTTACTCCGGGGTCTGTAATTGTATTCTTTCACCAGTTCTGCATTACCAACCATGAAAATGGAATCCTATCATCCCTGACCAATTTTTAATGTACAAAATGATTTGGCCGAGGTTCAGAGAGAAGTACAATTGAAATCAGGTGAATGATACATGTATTTTTTTACTTCTTTGTTTTGTTTCTCTGGGCTCAAATGCTATTTTTTTTTTTTTCTTTATCGTTCCCATATGATACGCAGAATGTGGCAGGGGGGATTTAAGCTACAGAAATGTTTAAGGACAGGGTGTATGGCCATAAAAATGTTTATAAGTCATCCTGCAGGGTTTTGTCTGTGAATATTTAAATAAAATAAAAATTGTCCGTTCAAACCTGTGTTAAGAAATCCTGAAAACCTGTCCTGCTGATGTGACCTGATTATAGGACAGTGCTTTATCCACAGCCAGACTAATGCCTACGAGCTATCCTTCAATTAGACTCTGTACTTCCTCTGTCCTAAGCAGGATGCCTAAAGTTGTCTGCAAACACAACATAACAGAAGATATTGGGCAATTGTCCCAAGAATGTGTCCGTAAGACCAGGGGTGCTCCCTTAATATTAACCCCATGCCGGGGTACCTATGATAACTAGGGATCCAATTAGACCCTACATCTGAACTGGATGTTGGGCAGCACAGTGGCTCAGTGGTTAGCACTTCTGCCTCTCAGCACTGGGGTCATGAGTTCAAATCACGACCATGGCCTTATCTGTGTGGAGTTTGTATGTTCTCCGTGGGTTTCCTCCGGGTGCTCCGGTTTCCTCCCATACTCCAAAAAGATACTAGTAGTTTAATTGGCTGCTATCAAAATTGACCCTAGTCTGTGTGTGTGTGTGTGTTAGGGAATTTAGACTGTAAGCTCTAATGGGGCAGGGACTGATGTGAAAGAGTTCTCTGTACAGTGCTGCGGAATTAGTGGCGCTATACAAATAACTGATGATGATGTTACTGTGTTCTTATCAGGTACAAAATTGCGGGTGTCCTGTTGAACGTTCTTGCTCTCTCATATTACTTTATGCACCCCTTCCAACATGATTAAATGGGAAATCATGACAAAATAAGTCCCGCCCCCAAACCATCCAAACACGCCCACTTGTCACCCAATCCCTCGCACATTTTGGCAAAGTTCCATCCAATTCAAAGGAGGCCTCACCTCCTTTAAGTTCTGCAAATTGGAACTGTCCCTCCAAAATTTGGCCAGCTGGGAGGTATGAAAAGATAAAAAGTTTTACTAAAATGCTGTATGACCACGCCCTTTTATTATTTTCTCCTAAAATACAGCTCAATTAGCCTTATTCCTGTCCCAAAATAATTATGAGCGTGAGCGGATATTGGCACTTTGTAACGTGTCAGTTTTGTGTGTTTCAATTTTGTGTTTCAATTATTTTTTTAAACCGATCGAAATGTATTTTCATGTTTAAAGTAAACCTGAAAATCCGTCCAGAAGAATAAGCTGATTTTCACCATCTCTGAATTTTGCCAGGAAAAAGAATGCTAGATAGGAATGCAGTCAACGCACCCGTTGACGCGCCCTCTCCAAGGGGCACATTTATCATTTAACGTTGAAATAGAGAAATGGTTATCAATCCTTATTGGACGGATAAGTATTGATTCATTTCTCAAATTTATCAAAACCGGAGTACAGAAACAGCAGTCCCGATAATCTGCTGTTTCTGTGAAAAAAAAAATCATACTTACCTGCCTCTTCGGAAGCGCTGTCTTCGGGTCTTCTCCTTACTCTTCAATTGCGCATGCGCACACAGATCCCCTCTCTGTCTCTGCAACGATAGTTGCAGAGAGAGAGCTGTGAGTGACAGGGAGGGATCATGTGATCCCTCCACACATGCGCTGTCCAGCTCTGCTCTCCGGAGCAGAGCTGACAGCATTAGATTTCCTCATGTACGCCAGCTGTAGCTGGCGTACATTTTTTTCGGGACTTGTTAGATTGCGGCCAGGAGCAGTCACCATTCTGTTGAATGGTGACTGCTCCCAAAAACGAAGAGGAGTGCAAAGCAGCAGATATCCATGATATCTGCTGCGATGCCCCCTTAATAAATTTGCGGAGGACACTGTGGGACCTTAATTATCCGTTAAAAGCACTATCGTGCTTTATTAAATATGCCCCTATGACTTGAATCTTATTCAAGTGCGTCTTGCCCGCATTTAGTTATGACTATCCCCAATCCCCCCCCAACTCCTCCCATTAGAACATGCAAAATTTTGAAGCCCCCATCCCAGCATTTTGTTGTGCAAACTACGATCAGAGACGTTCGTACAAAATAGGTGCAAACATCATGTGAGCTGCCGAGCCTGCACTTTGCACTTTAATAAATGCTTCTAGCACCTCTCCGAGTTACTGGCTCTTAGAACTAGCGCTCAGCACATGAAAGAAGCGGCTCCCGTCGAGTGCTTTGCCCAGTTACAACATTCTGGCATGTGGCTAGAGAACAGACACGTCAAATTACTGCTGACATACAACAGCGAGACTGTCTCTCTCTAAGCATAACAGATTAGAAAGCAATTGAAAATGCAAAGGGAGGAAGTTTCTGTTTCAAGCACCT
Organism: Mixophyes fleayi; assembly: GCF_038048845.1. Classification (NCBI taxonomy): domain Eukaryota; kingdom Metazoa; phylum Chordata; class Amphibia; order Anura; family Limnodynastidae; genus Mixophyes; species Mixophyes fleayi. The sequence goes on along the minus strand of NC_134413.1, from coordinate 6,030,192 downwards.
CTGGGGGCGCTGGCCTTGTCAGAAATCTCCCTTCAGCGGTTCTCCAATAATAAAAAGTCTTGTCGTCTTTAAACCTGGACAAGAGATGGTGATGGCTTTATACATCATTGGCTTAGTGCACACTTTTTGTCTCCTATCCCCGGGCATTGTTCTGCAACGGCTCGCTCACAAGCTGTCTGTGCTAGGCATGGCGTGCTGGCAGTCTACGCTGTTAGGGTAAAGAATACCCTGTACTTTCAGGACATTGTATATATTTATTACTGGACCTACCAACATGACCCTGCCCTAAACTATTATAATGTCATAGTTGATGAGGTTGAAAAAAGACACCAGTCCATCAAGTTTAATCTATTTTGGATCTCCTGCGATCCTGCACTTATATTTGAAATTAATCCAGAGTAGGCAACCGCCCATCTGTTTCAATTTTGAAAATCCCCCCAGACTCAATATTGCAATCCAATTTTTACCCTATATCCACTACTATCCTTTATTTTAAATTAACGGTCGTATCCCTGGATACACCTTTCCGCTAAAAATTTGTCTAACCCTTTCTTAAATGTCCTGCTCCTGTTTCTACTCACTTTTGTGCCTGTTGTAATAATCTAGAATGCATTAGGTAATTCATTTAAAAATATTTTTTTTATACCAGCCCAAGTTTTTACACTTGAAAAATAATTTTGGAACAACAGGAGGAGAACATTATGACTGAGTAATAATAGGTGATATTGGCCGGTCTGTAATCACCTGGAGCAAATAGCATTTGTGTTGCAATCGAAACATTCAGATCAGATATTTGATTGCATTAGACTTGTGCTATGTCAGGCTTGTCCAACTGTTATTCTTCCTATGTCTTTTGTTGAGATCTATTTATGTTAGAATAATGTTTATTCCTATGAAATTATCTGCTGCTAACAATTTACGGGATTAAAGTGGGACGGACAACACTGTACATGTCAGATAAAAGCTTGTATTTTATTGGTTGTTCTGTATTATAACACAGCTGTACTAATTTATTATATGATTGAATAAGCTTGCTGGGCAGCACTGTGGCTCAGTGTTTAGCACTTCTGCCTCACAGCACTGGGGTCATGAGTTTAATTCTCGACCATGGCCTTATCTGTGTGGAGTTTGTATGTTCTCCCCTTGTTTGCGTGGGTTTCCTCCGGGTGCTCCGGTTTCCTCCTACACGCCAAAAACATGCTGGTAGGTTAATTAGCTGCTATCAAAATTGACCCTAGTATCTCTCTCTGTCTGTGTATCTGTCTGTCTGTGTGTGTGTTGGGGAATTTAGACTGTAAGCTCCAATGGGGCAGGGACTGATGTGAGTGATTGCATATTCTTATACAGTGCTGTGTAATATGATATAAATCATGATAATAATTGTTTTTTGCCCAAGACATTTAATGGGATGCCCTTTGCACCCACCCTCTCCACTTTTGCAGAAAAGTGCATTTTTTGGCGCACTTGTTATATTAACTTCAACCATACAACGTGATACATGTAATATAGACAGTCCTAATATCACACACTCTCATTATTAATGTAAAGCTTAAATAAGGTTAAACCGAGCAGTATTCTAGGGGATTAAATAACCAGTGGAAATGACTGAAGGGGGCTTTCCTAAATTACCAGCAGGTTGGACTTTGTAATTACGTTTTCTTTCCTTCCACTATTCACAATATCTGGCCACAATGAACCATTTTAGCTGATTGCCATATGCAAAGCTTTAGCTGAAAAGTTCTAAAGTTACACAAGAAAAAGAATTGAAAATCTTGAACATTAAAAAAAAATCTGAATTGCAGATTGAATTTACATCAAGACTTCATGAGTGAAATGTACTTAGGCTAAAAGTATTACTTTTAATACCTGTATAGCCCTTCACCATGATACATTAGTTTCTAGCAATCTATCATAATAGCACCCGTACAGGAAACTAATGAAATGACATTAAAACATTTACTAAAGTGGAGCCATTAGCGGCTCTTTGTTTTTTTTTATAAAGTGAGTACGTTCTGCACAGTAATTGTAGCAAATATATAATAAAGCAGAGTGCGGGATCCACACACTTAGTTGATTGTTTTACACACATTTAGATAAATATGTGGAACTTTGTGATAATGTAACAAATTTGTTGCAGGCGACGATCTTTCCTGACTGTGACTGAAACCAGCACTGACAACGAAAGCAACGTAGAGATCATTCGCTCCCATCACACATTGACATTAATATCCGGTCACGTTGTGTGTTTTAAAGCTCAACTGTCACTTATTATTATTATTATTATTATCGTAGATTTGTAAGGTGCCACAGTGCTCCACAGCGCTGTATAGTACATAACACAATACATAAGACATATATAAAACAGGGACATACAAGGCAGACAAAATAAACGCAGACATGAAAACAAAGGGTATGGAGGACCCTGCTCATTACAGAGCTTACATTCTAAGGGGAAGAGGGCACAGTTGACACAAGAGGAGCAAGTTTGTCTCAGAGTGGAGATTGGGATAGTGTGAATAGTGTTATCAAGGATAAGGTCACCTCTAAAAAAGAGATGGGTTTTCAAAGAGCGAGTAAGGATTATACTTGCCAACTCTCCCTGAATGTCAGGGAGACTCCCTGAAATAGGGGTGATCTCCCTCACTCCCTGAAGAGTCTGGGATTCTCCCTGATACTGAGCCAGTACAAGACGTGGTTGGCTTCGCCATCTGTGGCATGATGACACAGTTCAGAAATTGTGTCCTGTGTCCATGTATTGATGCCTATGGAGGTGGCCATTTTCATGGAGACCAAGATGTAATCAAAGACTGACAGGTAAGACAACATGACTTCTGTAATGGAGACAGAAATGTAAAAGACACTTCAGTTTCTAGAGATTCATTAGCTGCTTTTTTTTTTAACGCATAGTTGGCTGCTCTCCCGGAATGTCCGGGAGACTCCCGCATTTCTGGGAGACCTCCCGGACTCCCGGGAGAGCAGGGCGACCTCCCGGTTCTCGCCCCCGCAATAGATAAGTGGTGGGGACAGGGCTTAATGACACAAATATTGCATCATCTTAGCCCCGACCCTGCTGTAATTGGCCACAATTGTGACAACTGTTTAGGGGGTGGGGCCAAAATGATAAGATTTGTTAAGCCCCGCCCCACATGCCCACCTTGGGGGGAGCAAAACCAAGATTGATAACAATGCACTCCATAAATTCTGGAATTCTAGGGTGTTCTGTTTTTAATGGCGTACTTCGGCCAACCTCAAACTTGGACTTGGACAAAGTTTCATAAATTGTAGTATTCGCTGTTTGATTTTTTTCTTATTTTTTTTTAAAAAAATCTAATACTAAATGTTACTTTAATAGGGTTTAACCGAAATATATACAGTATATATAACAAAAAATGCTAGTTTTAACCGCAAATGGTGAACTGGAACATGAACATGCAACCTGGAATATAAACAGCGACTGCCGACAAATTCGAACCCCAAATTGGAATCAGGGTCTATTGACTGCACTGAGAACATGTACATGGCCTTCAGACTGGTTATATTAAAATTTTTGGAGCATCTGGATTTACTGACAACGCTCAAAGATTCAATTATGCACTAAAACCGAGGCAACCAATCAGCGTTGAGCTCTTGTTGGTCTTCTGCGCTTTAACCAATGGAAGTAAATGTTTGGTTGCTATGGCGATAATGCAGATTTTCACTATCAGCAATGCTAGTACATCACTCTCAATAAAATGCTGTCAATCATTTTCTCTGCAGAACTTGGTTTTAAATATAGATCTTCTGGGAAGGGAGCTTGCTATGTCAATGTCGTAACACGTTAATATATATTATTTACCTGTAATACAGAGACTAAAATGTGATTGTATGAGGTGATTCCTGTACGTAGGTATAGCATGTAATCATCGATTATTATACATTTCTATAGCACTGTCAGAACTGATACCTGTGACATGTGGGTGAGGCTATTTAAGTAAGTGTAATAGGGCTTTGCTAAAATCTCACATTTTTGTATTTTGTTTTTTTTTCCTCCCAAATAATGTAAATGTGCTTTTGAGGTGAATGTATTCTGTAGTACAAAATTTTATAGTACCACTATAGACGATTCAAAAAAACATTTTGCTTGATCTTTAATTTATCATATATTTTGTTTAATGCCATAGCATGCATTTTGTGACACGTGATACATTTGTTAAATATTCTTTTTTTTGGCACAAATAGAATTTTGCCACATAATTAATTGACTACCTTGTACAAAATGAGGTTTAATTCACAAAAATATATATATGTTTATAAATAATATGCACACAGTGGAATTTGGTAGACAAAGTCTGCCAGAAATCATTGCCTTGCTGCTACAGCGTGCCTGCAGTGCCATTAATCTATATATCTGTCAGTTTTTGTGTTATCTTCATAAGGTCGATGAGCTGCGTCAACTTTGCTGCTCTACAAAAATCAACATCCTTTTTTTTTTTTTACCTCACGGTGCAGACAAACTTGAGCGCAGGTGAACCCCAACGCGGACGACCGCTGTTGCCTGGTTACACGTGCAGGTCTTTATGAGATCCTGTAAACATTAACCGTGGCATTCTCCCAGATGAAACTGGGCCATGCTGCCTCTGCGAGAGCCATTGATCATGCCAAGCGATCTGGCTAGAAGCCATGATTGCATACACGTGTATTAAAGAATGACAATGAGCACCGTCTCCTTCCAGAGAAAAATTAGTGGAATAATTTATAAGAGCATAACTCTGCTTAAGTACCTGTCACCTTCTCACACAGGAGGCGGCCATTTTTTGGGGGGGGGGGATCAACCGTTATATGGACTGTCAATTTGCAGCCATGTTGTGCCTCTGCCATGAGGTTAAACATGGCCGCCTTCGCAGTGTTTCGACCATGGGTACACTTTAAAACATTGTCCCATAGGTGAATGTCTTTGTTTCACAATTTATAGAGGAGAATAAAGTTATTTTTTGGGGATTCTATAGCACATCGTGAAGGAAATAAAAATTCCAGTCGTCTATATTTGTTATTTTTAGTCACACTTTGAGGACATGTTGTTTTCTGAATATTTTACCTTCCCTTAAAAACACACTCAAAATAGCAACACTAACACTCCATGACTGGATTTTAACATGAAATACTGTACATAATAGCAGTATATTTATAATAATAACAAGAATGCAATCAAACATTTACATCTATCCAAAGGAAGGTTATTATCATACCTGATATCGGCCACAATACCTTCAAAGACCCCCTACTTTCCATGACAAGCTTGTCAAAAACCTCCAAAGCAACATGTCGCACAAAAACAACTTTATTTCAAGGACAAAGCCCACACATCCGTGCTGATAGCCTTCAGATGGGATCCATCATGTTATAGATGGGCTCCATCATGTTTCTGTTGGGCTCCATCATCTCTGAGAATTGCAAGAAGTATCCACTAAGTCCCTCAAACAGCTCACCCATTCCGGGTTGACAAGTGAGACACCTCCTTATCCACTTTAACATTGACGTTTGTTAGTCTTCTTGGCAACTTTTTCGGACTAGCCTGCAACAACCATAGGTAATGAGCACTACAATCTCAGTACTGAATTTCAATGTCACAAATGAGTTTTCTCATGGACCTAACGCCCAAATGGTTTCTCCTAATGAATACCAGTAGGACATCTGGTGGTCTGTCTAGTCATCCAAATCAGTGAACCTCAGGATTTTTTTCCATACTCCCAACCATCTCATATTTCCCTAGTTCCATGGAAAACCCAACTATCTTCCTGCTGGTCTTGGCTCTGCCCATATCTCTACCCAAAAAGCATATTGATGTTCCACGAGCCCCATTAAGCTCCCATCATTTCTGTAACAAAACAACAAGTGAAGGGGATGCCTATATGAATATATGAAAATAGTGGTTCAAAGGCTGCATACAGAAGTACTCAGAGTGATATGTTTATGAGAAAGGCAAAGAAGGAACACAACATTTTGGGGGCAAGCCCCCTTCCCGAGGTGAGTTTGAACACCGCAGAACAAATAGATTTTTATGCTGCAGCATTTAAACCATCAGCAAATAAGTTAATTCTGCCTTATTGTAAGTATGCCAAGTCAACAGCTCTAAGATGACCATGAGTGATCGGTGGGTAATACATTTCACCTTGAATGAGTTGGTGGACTTTCTGATTAACCAATAGGCTGACTAGAATGCAGCTTAGGGTGCATGATTTTTGGTGGCATGATCAGTAAGATGTTACTTTCTTTTGCACAGAAGGGCCCGGCTGCAGTCTTCTCCGAGGGTGCGTCTGCTGATGAATTGGGAGGGGATCGGATTCAACCACCCTGTGCGCACTTTGGGAGGTTTCTGGTTGCCCGGAAATCCCCCCCCCTGCACTTGTATTTCTTCAGAAACATCCTCCCTTGATGACTCAGCAATGGAGGAGCCCCTTTCGCCACATAAGCTGTGCGGATGGAATCCCCTCCGCAGCCAGTGTTTGAGGAGGTGATTGCGACACGGGCTACCGAATTTAGGGGCACATTTATCATTATTCACATAAAGTGAAAAGTAGTTTTCAATCCTTATCGCAATGATAAGGATTGAACTACTTCTCACATTTATGTACAGCCGTGCAGAGAAACAGCAGTTCCGAAAAACTGCTGTTTCAGTGATAAAAAAAATCATACTTACCCCCCTCTTCGGAAGCGCTGTCTTCGGGTCTTCTCTTCACTCTTCAAGTGCGCATGTCCAGTTCCAAGAACTGGACATGCGCACACAGATCCCCTCTCTCTCTGCAACGATAGTTGCAGAGAGAGAGCTGTGAGTGACAGGGAGGGATCATGTGATCCCTCCACACATGCGCTGTCCAGCTCTGCTCTCCGGAGCAGAGCTGACAGCATTAGATTTCCTCATGTACGCCAGCTGCAGCTGGCGTACATTAACATGACAAGTTCCCGAAAAAAATGTTTTTTCGGGACTTGTTAGATTGCGGCCAGGAGCAGTCACCATTCTGTTGAATGGTGACTGCTCCCAAAATCGAAGAGGAGTGCAAAGCAGCAGATATCCATGATATCTGCTGCGATGCCCCCTTAATAAATTTGCGGAGGACACTGTGGGACCTTAATTATCCGTTAAAAGCACTATCGTGCTTTATTAAATATGCCCCTTAGATGTTGTAGGGTTTGCCTTATGTGTTGCCGTGGAAGGAGAATGGGTATGAGCAGCAGGTCATGATTTCGATTTATTAATTTACTAAAAGTTGTAAAAGAATGATTAGCCTATCACAACCCATGTGTTACCCCCTGGTTTGATCTAGCGCACAATGCAGACATTAAAAAATCCCATTGGTATGTGTGTGTATGAGGGGGGCAGGGGGGCAAAGGAAGATGGATTTTGACTTAAGGGCAAGCTCATTTTTGGGTATTAGCCTAGCGTAGAAGGCGTGTTATATTAGTGTGAAAGGCATGGGGGCGTACAGGCATATTAGCCTAGGGCGGCCTGAACCCTTAATCGAGCCCTGCCTATATGTTGAAAAACACTTTCCAAATATCCCTTTATGTCTAATAATATTTACCAAGTACCTCTATATGTCTATAAAAACTTACCAAGAATCCCACATAATTATTTTTTAAAATAAATAACCTTCGGAATTCTTTATTAATTCAGAAAAACTATTATTTTAAATTTGATTTAACTAAACAAACTACCCCTTGAATCTTTCGGATATACTCCTGGGGGTATGTGCACTACAGTTTCCAGGATCTGTGCCCGGAAGGTCTGCTGCACTGAGGATGTGCAGATATTTGATTCTAATTTCATGTTTCCTAACACTTTATTTCTCTGTTCCGTTCATCGGTTCCACTCCATGAACCTGTGCAGCACAAAATGAGTTAAGTTTCTGCGTGCCGTTATTGGCTTCTGGTACCTAAGACACTTGCAATGAAATCCGCCACCTACTGAGTAAGAGGCATGAGGGTGTGTTTGATTACGCTATTGTTCCTAAAGACCCTGTTACTAGCACTTAGAATTTATACCATTACTATTTAGAATCAATAGCATTATCACTCGTACAATGGCATCCCTTGGCGCTGTTCACGGAGCCAGTGCCTTATAATTTTGGTATATCCATATATTACAATAAAATAATAGCACTTAGATGTCATGCTGATATCATTTCGAACTGCTTACCAGCGCGGTGTTTATATGGTGTATTACTGTATTTTTATATGTCTATAAATTGCAAAAAAAAAAAAATGTTTTTTTTTTTGTTTTTTTTTAATACCTGTACAGTAATTCTACCTGATAAATAGTCTCGATCCAAAGACCAAAGCCTCCATGTGGATTCAAATAAATGGTATGATTATATTGTTGTTGGTCTCTTTTTAAAGAGGGGACTTAAAGGAGCTTTGGAAAATAATGACAAAAAAAATAATAATAATATATATCCGATTCTATAAAAAGACAAAACGCCAGGACTTTGTCACAATAAACAGATGGCCCTTGTTATCTACTGCAGTCTTCCTCGCTACAAATAAAATCGCTGAAATCATATTGAACAGAGGGTAATTTGTTTTTGCTGAGTGAAATCTTTGTTTTAGGCTCTATCGGGGAACAGAACAATACCAGTGGATTGTGTTGCCTATTGCTCTATGATAAACACATGCACCAGAACGGCGTTCGGATAATGGTAAATATTTGCCTAAAATTAAGTATATGACTTGGCTTCTGCTGTGTATCATCGCATTGCAACAGTAAGATCCTAATTTGATGCTACGCAAGGAACAGATAGTCATTTTATCCCCAGTAGTAATGCATGCCTCAGAAAGCTGACCTATTTTATGTTTTTCTGCTCTCTAGAGTAAACAGCAAATTAATATTCTTCATAAGTGGGGGAAAAAAGTCAGCTATTTATCTAAAGGTTTTCCCGGTGACACATTAGAGAAATCTTATTTTATTTTTTGTTCCCAGAGAGGGAACAAGGAAAAACAGAGAATATGACATTAGAATCTCCTTATAACTCAACAGTTTGCAAAATAGTTTTTATATAACTACCAGCAAAAAAATTTGCTCGGTATTAGTTAATGCAATGCTGAATAATGACACCAGTCTATCATTAATTGTGTAGCATTGGATTTAAGGGAAGAGAAGATGAATCTTTAACAGTTTCATATAAGTGGGAAGTATATTAACCGCAATTCCATCCTTAACCTCAGCACAATAGGGAGGTCATGCTAACTTACGCAACGAATAATAGGCCGTTTATTATAATGTGATTACGAGCCCTTGTTAACGTTACAAGTGTTTTGCTTTAGAATTTGTTTTAGCCTCTGGAGGTCACTTGTTTAAAAGAATCATTAAACAACTGGTGTAAAGTGATTATATGGAAGAATCGGATGCTAATTTCTTCCCGGCCTTTGTAATTTTTATATTATGGTTTAAAATGTTGTAGGATCAAATTAGGTGTAAGGGCAATGGAACTTGTACGGTTACTGAGTTGCGGTAAGAATATAAAAAGAGAGAATAAGATTATTCTCAAACGTAAATGCCCTTACATGACGTATTTTGTGTACCAAGGTTTTGCGCATTCCCAGAACCAGACAATACACCAGTGAACTGCAAATGGACCGCTCCTACAGCCTACAATTTCAGGGGAAGCGTATGCACGTAGTCAATGTACAGAAAGGCCGTGCAAAGTTCGAGCGCACACATCAATGTCTGATTCAAGCTTTGGGCATCTCTCAGGTATGAATTTATCTATCATATCACTTGCACCAGCTACAGGTCGAGTGTAAGTGTTGATTACTAGTGATAACCAGGGCCATCTTTTCCATTGGGCATGATGGGCAGCTGCCCGGGGGCCCCACGGGCAAGGGGGCCCCATAGGCACGGCTCTTAATGAGAATAAATAATCCTGCAAAAGAAAAAACCTGCAAAAAAAACCTACAAGGGTCACTGAGCAAGTACATCTATCTATCTCTATATATCTATATCTATATCTGTATCTGTATACATCTATATCTAGGGGCCCCGGTGCACTGCTTTGCCCGGGGGCCCATAATGTTGTTAAGTTGGCCCTGGTGATAACGGCTGTGTATACATGCTATAACATGTGTTTATAATCAGGAGCAACTGTAAGAATACATTTAATGCTCAGTAGACATTAATAACACCCTCCTTAATGTATTATTTTTTTTAAGGTTTTGCCATTACTGACTATATTATTGACAGGTGACATTAGTTAAATATTCTGTGTGTTCTTTTGTGACTTTATATTCCACATAGGTGTTAAACGTATCCTGCAGTGTATTGTCTGTTAGAGCAGAGTGCACCTAGACCGGTATTCATCAACAGATGTAGCTGTACATCCGCTCCTTGTTGAATACAGACGTGCATATGATTTATGTGCGGTTTAGTAAAAGCGCACAATATGTTTGTTCTACGTGCCTTAACGAATCACTCCCCATTGTGTTTTTAGTGGCACAAATCAAACGGTATGTTTGCCTCCCAGCTGGTTAGAATGTTGGGATAAAGATCAGGGGGTAAATGTATCAAGCAGAGATTTTTCCGGCGGTTTTGAAAAACCAATCAGATTCTAGCTATCATTTATTTAGTACATTCTGCAAAATGATAGCTAGAATCTGATTGGTTGCTATAGGCAACATCTCCACTTTTCAAACCCGCCGGAAAACTCTCAGCTTGATACATTTACCCCTAGGGCTGCTTCGGAGCTTAAGTGAGGTTTACTGACTGACGCTTGGATTAGGGCTTTGGCAAATGTTGCTCTAGGGTTAATACTTGGGACACTACAAGGACACTGCACCCTCCTTCCTCTCACTTCAATGATATCTATCTATAAACTTAAATCTCTTTTTTGCAAAACAAGGCGCATTGGGGCATTTACTCCAAAAACACCTGCCCTCTGCCCGATTTCTCCCCTCTGCATGTGCAAACACTGCTTCTCAGCAAATGTGGCTGCATAAACGTATGCACCCTGGCAGAAAACGTCTGTACCTCTTCTTACAGCTGCGTAAAATTGATCATGTGACTGTGAATTTCCCAGGTACCGTAAAGTAGAAGACTTTGCATGCCAGAGGGGCGCCCTTAGAGGGGTCTCCAGTTGCCCAAACACCCTCCTGCACTCGAATCGCGACAGTTCTGTGATTCAGAAGAAGGAAACAGCTTGTAGGAGGCTCCTCCTGTGGTAAGATGTCAAGTTTTTTTTTTCATTTATTTAAAGGATGTCAATATTAATGTAAGTTTTCTTAATGTACAGTTTATGCCTCTTTTATCTGTTTTTTTGTTTTTTCATTTAACATAAGCTATTACATTTACATACATTGATCTTATGTAACTTTATTGCGGCTTTTGTGATTTGTATTTTGCTTTTGTTCTGAATCCAAGATTTTGGAAATACCCCTCTAGAAATCCCACTGTGGACATTTATAGCTAGTTCTAGTCCTGGTATTTCCAGAGCATTCACATTTTCTTTTTACCACTGGTTATCTTGGCTTTAAAATATCTAAGTTTCTAAACTATATACAATATTGGTTTTATTTTATATGGCACAAAAACAAGGGTGTTTTTATGTCTCGGTTGTCTTGTGTTGTATAAAAGTTTGATAAAACTTTGTTTTTACCTGCAGAAATTTGGAAATCAGAATGTTAGCTTGTTACAGTATTAGTTTGCAGCCAGTTTAAGATTAACAGGTTCTCTCGCGGCACTAGAGATGGGGAAGCGGCATTTTTGCACAAATTAAACTTTGTATGTAGAAATTAAAACTGTGCATAGAGCTGGGATATTAACGGTCAATCCATTCTGCATTGTGGTGAGGATTGGGGTTCAGGATTTCCCATTTCCAAATGCAGAATGAGATTAATAATTTGTGAAACACTTTTGAAGATTTATCTCATCTCACGTCCTCTTCCTGCTCAGCACCGCCTCTTTCAGTTAAATAAAGCGATTTTGTATCTAAAATATTGCTTACTTAAGCCTTAATTATGACTTAAATACGTCATGTGACTGAGGGTTCACAGTGACTGTTTATATTACGTGTCACTTTAGCGCGTGTGAAGCTTTTAATTACGCTGGGAGTGCGTCTAGAAGTCTGCCTTTCCGCCAAAGACCTATACATTTAATGGGACCCGTTCGGCGGAGAAGCACATTTGCAGCCGCCATCATCACCTGTAATAAAACAGCCCCTGGAGTAGATTTATCAAGCCTTCGAAAAAGGAAAAGTAGAGGTGTAGCTCATTGCAACCAATCAGATTCTAGCTATCATGCTCTAGAATGTACTGAATAAATGACAGTTAGAATCTGATTGGTTGCTATTCAATTGGTTTTGCGGAGTGGGAGTGACTGCAGCAAGGAGCCGCCCTCCCCCAGTGAGTGGTACATTAAATTTCCATGATGTCAGAACCACAGCTGTACGCATGCTGCCTGCACTCTCTCCGCTCGATGACCTCTATGGGAGAATCGGGAATGTGTCAGTTATGATCACCAGATGTACACCAGGGGATCGCACAGGCGTAGAGCACTGTAATTAGGATTAAATATGGTAAAGCTTATTTAAAAGGGCTTACAGAACATCTAGAGGTTTGTGGTCTGCAGATATTGAACGTTGACTCCTGCTTGACTACAAGGCATCTCTGCCTGCCCTAGCCTGTCCTGACTCCTACCAGCTATCTGGTGAGGGAATTTGTCCCTGCTGTCCTTATGTATTCAGCTCAGCTGTCTGACCACAATGTCCTCCGTGCTATTAGCAATATCTGAGGTTGTATGGTAACATCCGGGTGAGCTTGTTTGCTCTATGTATAACTATAATATATATAACTTCTACATGCATTTGCATTTGCAGTGGGCGTGGCTTAAAAAGAGGTGTGGCCAACAAGCTCATTATTGTATTCCTGGATTTATTTTTCAGAAACTGATATCCACCTGACTGTACGGAGCTTCCCAACAATAAACCATGCAGGTTCTAAAACCATCAAGGTGGGGATGGGACTATCTCTAAACCCCCAAAATACTGCGCTGGGGCTGATTTTATTTACAGTATTATAAAGTAGATACGCAGTCAGAGGACAATCTTTTAGCACAGTTTTTAGGATCCAGGTGATAGGTCTAGTAGTACGTCTATCTTGTGTAGGGTTACCAATATCCCAAATTACCTATGAGGTCCAGTTTTTGTTCCATATTAATTTTGCCCCGTAAGGCATGCATTGTGTCCTGTCTAGAGTTCAAAGGATTAACTACAAGTTCTCAATGGGATTAAGGTCTGGGGAGTTTCCTGACCATGGAACAAAATTTTGATGATTTTTTTTTATCTCCGAGCCACTTAGTTATCACTTTTGCCTTATGGCAAGGTGCTCCATCATGCTGGAGAAGGCATTGTTCTTCACCAAACTGTTCTTGGTTGGTTGGGAGAAGTTGCTCTTGGAGGATGTTTTGGTACCATTCTTTATTCATGGTTGTGTTCTAAGGCAAAATTGTAAGTGAGCCCACTCCCTTGGCTGAGAAGCAACCCCAAACATGAATGGTCTCAGGATGCTTTACTGTTGTCATGACACAGGACTGATGGTAGCACTCACCTTTCCTTCTCCGGACAAGAGTTTTTCCAGATGCCCCAAACAATCTGAAAGGGGATTCATCAGAGAAAATGACTTTATCCCAGTCCTCAGCAGTCCAATCCCTGTTTTGTATAATATCAGTCTGTCCCTGATGGTTTTCCTGGAAAGAAGTGGCTTCTTTTCTGGCCTTCTTGACACCAGACCATCCTCCTAAAGTCTTCGTCTCACTGTGCGTGCAGATGCATTCACACCTGCCTGCTGCCATTCCTGAGAAAGCTCTGCACCTGTGGTGTCCCGATCCCGCAGCTGAACCAACTTTAGGAGACGGCCCGGAGCTTGCTGGACGTTCTTGGCCGTCCTGAAGCCTTCTTCACAACTATTGGACCTCTCTCCTTGAAGTTCTTGATGACCCGATAAATAGTTGATTTAGGTGCAATCTTACTAGCAGCAATATCCTTGCGTGTGGAGCCCTTTTTGTGCAAAGCAATGAAGACTGCACGTGTTTCCTTGCAGATAACCATAGTTAACAGAGGAAGAATAATGATTTCAAGCACCACCCTACTTTTAAAGCTTCCAGTCTGTTATTCTAACTCAATCAGCATGACAGAGTGATCTCCAGCCCTGTCCTTGTCAACACTCTCACCTGTGTTAATGAGAGAATCACTAACTAATGTCAACTGGTCCTTTTGTGGCAGGGCTGAAATGCAGTGGAAATGTTGTTTTTGAGGTATAAAATACATTGTCATGGCAAAGAGAGACTTTGAAATTAATTGCAATTCATCTGATCACTCTTCATGACATTCTGGAGTATATGCAAATTGCCATCATAAAAACTGAGGCAGCAGACTTTGTGAAAAATAATATTTGTGTCAATGTCAAAATTTTTGGCCATGACTGTAGAGCTGCTATAGCAGCCGATTAATACAAGCTGTATAGAAACAACACTTGTTGCATGGTTGCTTTGCAGTAATTATTATGGAGATATGCAGAACATGCATGTGGCATGAATATTCCATACATGACTGGTAATAATGATCTGCCAACTATATTTACTATAAAATGCAAATATAACCAATAATATCTATTTATTTAATTGTCTAACACTAAAGCAATAGGAGCGATCCACTATTGGTTATCGCTTGTTTGCACTTTTGCATCTTGTTAGTAAATAACCCAAATTGCATGTTACATAAAACTAAAATGACGCTAATACCGATATCCACCTCATTCTAAACTAAAAACATCGCTGTCATCCAAACCATTCCATGGTGAAAAGTATAAATTATATATAGATTTCATAAAATACTTAACAAGAAAAAACTTTTAGCAACTTGTATATAAATACATACTTCGTTTGGGGTAATCTGGAATATCTTTACATATATATATATATATACAAAAGTACCCCAAATTAATTATGTGTATATATATATATATATATATATATACATGTATCCTACCCCATCCATTTACCTATAACCTTGCCTATTTCAAAAACATCTCCACCCACTTTGCAATTAGCCGTATTCAGCAGCACTTAATTACAGTGACCCTTTCACCTGCTCCAAAAATCCAATACCATAATGATCATCTGACTGGGGTGGGCAGTACTAATTATAACGATTTCCATGTCTGAGTCTATCTATCTATCTATCTATCTATCTATCTATCTATCTAGCTATCTCATATCTATCTATCTATCTATCTATCTATCTATCTATCTATCTATCTTATATCTATCTATCTCATATCTATCTATCTATCTATCTATCTATCTGTCTATCTATCTATCTCATATCTATCTATCTATCTATCTATCTATCTATCTATCTATCTGTCTATCTATCTATCTCATATCTATCTATCCATCTATCTATCTATCTATCTCATATCTATCTATCTATCTATCTATCTATCTCATATCTATCTATCTATCTATCTATCTATCTATCTATCTATCTATCTTATATCTATCTATCTCATATCTATCTATCTATCTATCTATCTATCTATCTCATATCTATCTATCTATCTATCTATCTATCTATCTATCTATCTCATATCTATCTATCTATCTATCTATCTCATATCTATCTATCTATCTATCTATCTCATATCTATCTATCTATCTATCTATATATCTCATATCTATCTATCTATCTATCTATCTATCTATCTATCTATCTATCGATCTATCTATCTATCTATCTATCGATCTTATATCTATCTATCTATCTCATATCTATCTATCTATCTATCTATCGATCTCATATCTATCTATCTATCTATCTATCTATCTATCTATCTCATATCTATCTATCTATCTATCTCTGATCTATCTATCTATCTATCTATCTCATATCTATCTATCTATCTATCTATCTATCTATCTATATATCTCATATCTATCTATCTATCTATCTATCTATCTATCTATCTATCTATCTATCTATCTCATATCTATCTATCTATCTATCTATCTATCTATCTATCTATCTATCTATATATCTCATATCTATCTATCTATCTATCTATCTATCTATCTATCTATCTATCTATCTATCTCTGATCTATCTATCTATCTATCTATCTATCTATCTATCTATCTATCTCATATCTATCTATCTATCCCAAATATCTCTATCGCTCTCTATTTATCTATGTATGTATGTATGTATGTATGTATGTATGTATCTATCTATCTATCTATCTATCTATCTATCTATCTATCTATCTATCTATCTCATATCTATCTATCTATCTATCTATCTATCTATCTATCTATCTATCTATCTATCTATCTGTGTTAGGTGACTATATAGCCTTGTTATGTACAGCTGGGATAGTGTTAAATTACAGTGTTGTCCCTGTTGCAAAATTATATACTGAAGTGATAATAGAGAGTTGCTAATATCTATATTATTATATACTATATATACAGAGCTTGTCTTTACACATGTGAACATTACTAATTTATTATATATACATATACATATACATATACATACACATACACATACACACATACATATACATACACATATACATACAAACACATATACATACACATACACATATACATACACATATACATACATACACATATACATACACATACACATATACATACATACACATATACATACACATACACATACACATACATACACACACATACACATATACATACACATATACATACATACACACATACACATATACATACACATATACATACACATATACATACACATACACATACACACATACACATACACATATACATACACATACACATATAGATACACATACACATATACATACACACATACACATACACATATACATACACATACACATATAGATACACATACACATATACATACACACATACACATACACATACACATACACACATACACATATACATACACATACACATACACATACACATACACATATACATATACATACACATATACATATACATATACAAAAACAAAAAGACCTTAATATTGTTACAGCTTTGTATAGTCAGTAATAACCTTTCTTCTTGGTTATTATTTGCAGTCGTATTATTAGGCTATTTATTTTATTGAAAACAATGGATCTGTATGGTCAGGAACAGACATTATATGAGCGTACATGGAAGTCACGGTCTCAGTCTAGCAGAATATCAAAGTGCAAATTACTGTCCGCCACCCGTACATCGCTGAGACGTTACTTTGGAGCGGAGCGAAAGCGTACATATGTTAAACTCACATCAGTAATAAAGATTAAGTAGAAGTTAATGGCGTCCCGGTCATGCTTGTGAAGGTAATCTCTTTTCTGAAAATTCAAAATTAGATTTGGAGGATCGAAGCAAACAGGGGCGAGACTTTGGCGTAATATTTTAATCAAATTGTCATGAATGAGTGGATACAATTAAGGATTCTGTCACTCACAGGGCTGAGCCCCTTTTGGTAGTCAGATGTTCGGAGAGATGCACTGGGGCATTGTGGGTACAGATTAAACCTGACCTTTCTCAGGACCTCCATTTTTGACCCTCTGTCAGATGGCTACTTTGTGGGAGAGGGGCAGACAAAGCCCATTATTTACACCCAGAAGACAAGGAGACAGCCCCCCCTCCTCCTTGGCCATTTAGCATAGAATAAACAAAATATGAATCCATTGCCAATAAACTTTATGCCCATCAACAACATACCAATATAAACCACAGCACAAAATAGAAACACAAGCAAAAATATAATATGATTAGAAAACAAAACACAACTTTATTTTCTAATTATCGTCACTAATATTAGTGCACTAAAAGCTTGATACACTCAATATTTGACATGAACGAAAATAAATAGGAATAAACCACTTGACCAAAACTGTTAAGCTATAAAAATGAAAGAATTCAATAGAGTTTTAGAATATTATAGTAAAAATAAAACGACGAACGTCACAGCGAAAAGTATTCGCTAAAGTTTTCTATTTCGTTCAACGTCAAAAGGGACGAACTCTCGAATCCCAGGGATTTGCGTTTGATAATCTACAGGATGCACCGGGATGAATAGTGTATATACTGAAATTTCACAGTGGCAGAAAATATCACATATATGAATATTAATAGCCTGAGTATTACACAGAGATATTATCTGCCATTTCATTACTCATAAACGGCACAGTCTTTCCATATTCCTGTGAATTCACAAGAGCCTTTTAATACCCCGTGACAGTGATCACAGATATCTTGTTTTAATATTTATTTTTAATACGATGAAAGTGCGAGTAAGTCGTACAACTGTAGCGCTCCATGGGCGCCCCGTCTCCAGTACGGAAAGACCTAATTATATTTTTTAACGCTGCATTTATCCACTTGCCCGGGGAATGGTATTATAAGACGTCGACAGACCGTTTTTGTCCTGTGACATCACACTTACTCCATCTTGACAAAGAAAATAAACCTTCTGTTAATCCTGCAGCACGAGAAACCACATTAATAACACCGAAGCAAAGTGTTAAACACGAACGGGAGAAAAAAAAAAAAAAATACTATTTCACTCCAGGGGTTGAAACGAATATGCATCAAAATGCTTTGGCATTTAATTTTTTTTCTTTTTTTTTTTTTTTTCTTTGGGAATTTAGCCAGTGAAATATAGCTGGCAGTGTCTCAGGCCTGCGTGTGTTCTTCTACAATATGCTCTCGATCAATCAGATTTGCATAACTAAACTGTCGGCAACGCTGCTCGGATGCCCAGGTGCAGGGACATTTGCATATAGAACAGCGACGAGGTCCCCAGAGTCTGCTCAGACTCCAGTGACTGCTGAGCCTGCAGTCCGCACAGGCCCAGAAATGAAAATTGGAATGACAAAAAAAATGGTAGCTCTAGTCTGCCAGGGAGAAATATGTGCAGTGCGTTTCCCCAGCTAGGCAGATGCCACAGGACGAGGCACAAAAATAAATAAAAATAAATAAATAATCTCCTCTGTAAACAGAAGCAGGTTCACGCCTTGCCCTCTCTTTGTCTCAAGTACACGTTTTGATTGGATGAGGTCAGGTCATGTTGGAGGTGTAGTGTCCTATGTCTGTATAGTGTGTAATAGAATTGTATTATGATCATGTCCAGTGATCAGGTCATGTTGGGGGTGTAGTGTCCTATGTCTGTATAGAGTGTAATAGAATTGTATTATGATCATGTCCAGTGGTCAGGTCATGTTGGAGGTGTAGTGTCCTATGTCTGTATACAGTGTAATAGAATTGTATTATGATCATGTCCAGTGATCAGGTCATGTTGGGGGTGTAGTGTCCTATGTCTGTATAGAGGGTAATAGAATTGCATTATGATCATGTCTAGTGGTCAGGTCATGTTGGGGGTGTAGTGTCCTATGTCTGTATAGAGTGTAATAGAATTGCATTATGATCATGTCCATTGGTCAGGTCATGTTGGGGGTGTAGTGTCCTATGTCTGTATACAGTGTAATAGAATTGTATTATGATCACGTCCAGTGGTCAGGTCATGTTGGGGGTGTAGTGAAAGAAAGAAAGAATAAAGCACATATTTAATTTAAATAAAGATCCCCTGTAACCTCTCTGCCGTTTTGATTGAGCATTTTATGCTCCTCAACAAAAATGTCAACTGCTGAATTGGACGTGTGATGGGCCTATATACTAAAGGGAACTGGAGACTCTGAATCTTGTCTGCAGTAAGAGCTGGGCTGTAACCAGTCCCCAAAGTATAAAATTAATTAATATATGAAAAGTCCTATACAGCCTTTAGTAAGCGCAGCCTATATTCTGCATAACCAAGAGAACATAAACACATAATTCCTGCGCTTGTTTAATAATCCATAATACAACCTTCAAATAAAAAATCCCAGCAACTAGCAGAAATCCACACTGCATTTTTCAACAAAGATATTATTTTTCTCATCAATCTTAGTGGCCTTCGTGATACTTCCCAATGCCGCAGGTATCATTAAAATCCATACATGTCATTGTGTTGTAAAAATTATTTAATACTTTTTGCAGAAATCTCTTTTAGGGAAAGTCACAGATAGATTTTCTGTCCTTTGCTAGCTGGAATAGTCATCTTTGCTGTTGTAATGAAAACTGTCAGTCTAACATCCACACTACATTATTACTAATGCAATAGCGGTAGACAAATCTCTATTTAAGTGGGTGATTTTCTATGTAATTACAGGTACAAGCGTATTTTAAAATCCTCCTTTACAGTACAGATCAAAGCAAAGTCCGGAATATTTTTTACTACAAATTCCTGGATGGTATCCAATTCCGATGGACTTCAGATGACATTATGTTATAATGTGTGTAGGGTCCCCTTTTATAGTCTGGGTAGATGTAGACAAGGAAGAAATTGAACAGCAAAATCATTATTCCTTGAGAGAGAATCGTGGACCATTGGTAAAGGCTGGGGGGGAAATTTAATGTGTCTGTGACCCCCTTGTAGATGAGCCATGAATACCGTTGTAGACTTTTCCAAGGCAGGTGTGTGTATGTTTAGGCAGCACGGTGGTTAGCACTTCTGCTTTACAGCACTGGGGTCGTGAGTTCAATTCCCGACCATGGCCTTATCTGTGAGGAGTTTGTATGTTACCCCTGTGTTTGCGTGGGTTTCCTCCGGGTGCTCCGGTTTCCTCCCACACTCCAAAAACATACAGTTAGGTTAATTGGCTGCTAACAAATTGACCCTAGTCTGTCTGTGTGTGTGTGTGTTAGGGAATTTATATGTGTCTTTTACCATTTATTTATATAGCGCCACTAATTCAGCAGCGCTGTACAGAGAACTCACTCACATCAGTCCCTGCCCCATTGGGACTTACAGTCTAAATTCCCCAACACGCACACCCAGACAGACAGACAGGCAGAATAGGGTCAATTTGATAGCAGCCAATTTTGTTTCTGGAGTGTGGGCGGAAACCAGAGCACCCGGAGGAAACCCACGCAAACACGGGGAGAACATACAAACTCCACACAGATAAGGCCATGGTCGGGAATTGAACTCATGACCCCAGTGCTCTAAGGCAGAATTGCTAACCACTGAGCCACTGTGCTGCTTTGACCTTTGAATTAATATTACTTAAGATACGATTTCTGTAACAATTTCACCAACGACTGATAGTCCCGATGAGCAGCAGATTCATGTGTACACACCTACACGATTTACCGTCAGATCTGTGATCTTCATCTCTCATAACCATCTGCTGAAAAGATCCTGACTCTGTACACTGTACAGATATCTGCCTACATTGCTGGTGGTGAGTGGGTGCACACTGCCACATTTGCCCGACATCGTTCCTTCTTTGATCGTGATTTTTAGGAAGTAAGTTTAAAAAAACAAATCAACAGATGCAATGTGTTTTGGTACGATAACACATGATCGTGGGAGCGTACACACTCTTCCAAACGCTTGTTTATTGTGTGATCCGCACGATATTTGCATCAGTGTGCACCCAACTTTAATGATGCAGTTGAAGTGATTGAATCAAAGAATTAATCCAATGGGAGATATAAGGGAAGGGAAGAAACACCCCCATTTTTAAGTTTAGTTTTTTTAAACTACTACCTCGCCTCAGTTGTATACTCATATAATCAAGTGTTGATGGTCATTACGAAAAAAATTGAAGAGCATCAGCACAAATTACACAATATTAGAAAAAACAACGCGTTTCTTTGATTAAATAACTTGCACTATACAAGTTTGTGGTGATTTCTACTATTTGTTGCAAGTTGTTGCTGTAAAAACACATTCATGCATTAAAGGAAGGTAAACATCTATATGCAACATTGTATCTACAAGATCAATGAAAATAAATCCCTTATATGAAATATACTTTTTCCTTACCTACACCCTCACCCTAACTATCAGAAATGTGGGGTGTCCACAGCAGATACCCCAAACAGTCCCAAACAACTCATCCTTCCAGCGCTGCAACTTCCCATGTCCCGTGGGCAGCACAGTGGCTTAGTGGTTAGCAATTCTGCCTCACAGCGCTGGGGTCATGAGTTCAATTCCCGACCATGGTCTTATCTGTGTGGAGTTTGTATGTTCTCCCCGTGTTTGCGTGGGTTTCCTCCGGGTGCTCCGGTTTCCTCCCACACTCCAAAAACATACTAGTAGGTTAATTGGCTGCTATCAAAATTGATCCTAGTCTGTGTGTGTCTCTGTCTGTGTGTGTGTTAGGGAATTTAGACTGTAAGCCCCAATGGGGCAGGGACTGATGTGAGTGAGTCCTCTGTACAGTGCTGCGGAATCAGTGGCGCTATATAAATAAATGGCGATGATGATGATGATGATGTCCCAGCGATGTCAACATGGGAATCGGGAGCTCAGAGTTTTGTAACACCGGACAGAGCCACAACTGGGGGTCCCTGTAAATTTGCAGGGGGGCAATAGGTAAAAAACACATTTTAACTGGAGATAACCTTTAAGGGTTAAAAAATAGACTCATTTCAAATAGTTCTATATGTCATAGATTACAGAAGCAAACTACAATATTATGAAGAATGCAAATAAACAGAATAACTTTCATTTTATTTATTCATTTCTTAACATTCCAAAAGAAAAAAAAAGACATTAGACAAAACTCACAAGGACAACACAGCAATTAGTGGCAAACATTGTGTCACACAGTAAATTATATAACAATGCATGCATTGCTTGACAACTGTCCGTTAGTTTTTATTGTGCTTTATTTGATATTATCAAGACATTGTTGCAAATGTTGAACCAGTAAAGTCTTATTTTGAGTATTTTCACCTTCAACATTGTTTTCTAGGATTTTTTTTTGAAATTGGAACTTTCCATGCAAAATATCATGTCGTAGAAATAACACACACAAAAACTAATTTAAAAATGGGCATGAAAAAGACCATTGCAGGAGCCAATAGCAACACATCAGATATTATCTATAATCGGCGTACACCGTTCAAAGTCAACATCTGATCTGTTGCTATAGGCCGCGCGTGCGCCGTGTGGTTAAATTAGCTTTAAAGGCGCACTTTGGCAATTTAGGTGCGCATTTTCACACAGGGGTTAAGGTAGAGCACACTTCACCCGCCTTCCATGTCGCAGTTTTGAATGTTATTTTGTGCATGTCTAATTAGGGGACAGAACAGATGGGTTTTTTGTTTGCAGTTTTCTGTCCATTAATATGACCTACTCTGCCAAAGGATTGTTCAGTATATCAAGGAAATTTTATAGCCGAGTGTGTACAACGCTCGCATTTGTTCTAAATAATGAACCTCCGGCAAATGTGCTCTACGTTTCTGCACATTATTATACTGATAATAAATTTGCCGAATCGGTAAAGCCATGAAATAATAAGATGGCAGGCTATTTATTGCTCGTTTATTGCCGGTAATAAAAAGGCTGCAGCGTGCAATCTTGTTTACTATAATACCCGACTAGTACTGCTATTTTTAAATCAACAAAGTGGTTAATTGATGAAATTACCAACAGTAAATTTGCGTGGCGGGTATTTTTCCTCCAGAGTGGGAGCGCAGTTTTTTTTTTTTAGGTCAGCGATCCGGCATTGTTTAGCCGGAGAGAGGATAATGATGCCGCTTAGGCCGTCTAAAAGGGGATAGCTTGGTTTATTGACACAAGAAGGATTGCCCCAATAAACAGTGACATGTTGTAGAGATATGCAGGGTTTTTGTTTTGCCGTTGTGAACACATCTTTGATTCTGCAGGTGGTATTGTTACTGGCTAAAAAAAACCCCAGACTGAAAGCAGGAGATGCTGCGAGTATCATTTTGCTCAACATGAGTCTGGAAGGGATCCCAGATTAGGCCTTTCCGTTTGTCTGTCTTTAAATAACAGTACCGGCGTTACAGGGAATAAACAGCAGACACGTCTCTTTCACAAACAGAAGACAATAGATGACAAGAATAAAAACATTCACACGTTTTCTTTGTCGGAGGCTCTGCAAGATGCAACGGGTCACGGAATGGTTAAAGAGCAGTCGTCTTAAGATACAAGAGAGTTTCAGTAAAGGAGCTTGTAATAAATGCTCATAAATATGTATTTAAACATTCCAGGAGATTATTAGAACTGCAGCATTTCAGATAAAGTTGAGTGGGTAAGCAAAACTTTTAAGGACTAAAAAAGGACATAAGGATTTTTTTTTTAACATCTTAAACAATAGACTGTGGTGTAAAATTGTATCAGTTGTTCCATCAAAGTTATTGTGAAGAAGACTTTCAGATCCCTCTGCTCTTATAGAATACCCCCCAATGATAGTATAACGGGAATTATAAATTAGTTTTGACAAGACGTGAGAGAAGTGATTCAGGAGTTTCTGTGACCCCCTGATGCCAACCACAGGGTGACAGACAGGGCTGATTTTAGACACCAGAGGGCCAAGGGCAAAGATCTCATTAGTGAGCCCCCACACGCCTAAAAGTTTTGGGCTCTTGTTGATGAGCGGGGGGAAGGGGGATCAATGAAGAGGGCTCCGTGGGGCTCTAATGAAGAGGACTGGAGAGATCTTAGTACAGTGGGTAGGGGGTTGGAAACAGTATACTGGAGCCCCCCCCCCAACAGATTTTGCAATTGCATCTTATGTTGAATGCAGCATCCTGCTCATTTATTGACGATAATACATGTAATGAGTCTAAGCCCCACTAAAGGGCCAGTGTTGTTCCATCCATGAAGTGAGGACCCCATCACGTATCACCAATTTAGGCCCACAGAAACGCGTTTCTCACTTCCCCATCAGGCCTCTCTCCACCTGACCTGTCACCCATGTGCTCACTCCAGGAGTAGACGTGGTGGCTGACAGCATGGAACAGGGACTGGCCAGCCACTCTGTTTGCTCATTTGTGACCATATTAAATTTGGGGGAGTGAGACACATAATGACAAATCTATAACCTCGACCCAATCAATACAAGTGTAGAAACCAGTACAGACATGGGAAAACCAGAACACCAAAACTGATAGGCACATTTGAAATCCCGGTCATCAGGTGGATGCTGGAGTGGGCTGTTGTCTGTTGTCCACCCGAATATTCCTACCCCATGTGATTGTTATGTTCGTTACTATCTCACCAATAAAAATCGTCCGATGCGATCAGTGTGGTTCCAAAGCACAAAAGAGATTTAATAGCAGTAAGCAGCGAAATACAATAAGAATGTTACAAAGTATAACCGATACATACGCAGCGCACCCTGGATCCAGGAACAGTCGTCAAAGCTGATGTCTGTTGGTAAAGAGATTGTTCTGGTACCAGAGGCCAGTTTATAAACAGTTTGGTTACAAGGAAACAACGATGATGTCACAAGTATACACAGATAACACTAAGAAAGCTCTTCATTGGTCCAGGGTTTATGATGTTCCATTAGACTGCTGGTCATAGGTCGGTTCAATTGATCCTCTTTCCAAAGGTGGGGGCAACTCACTCCATCTGTTGAATACGTGTCTTCCCGACGAAAAAACAGTTTAAACTGACCCATAAACAGATTGCTTTTGACTATTGATGTCATACTATTCATAACTAGCAATCATTGTCTGCGATCGCTCCTCTGTTGATACCGGATTTCTGCTGGTAAAATGTGGATTAATATGAAACCAAACTCCATACATTTCTGAGGACCTGAACCATAAATACCCTTACTGTAGTTTTATCTATGTTTAAATAATCTCTATGCTGTTTATCTGTGCGATTGCGTTATTAGCACCGGTATGACATAGCGCACTAATCACAATCGCGCGGAAAACCAATATTAATCAATATAGCCGACTTCATCCAATTATTCAACTTGACAACATAATCTAGTGACTTGGCCTGAGACGCCAAATGGCTGAATTAAGTTTGTCCACAGGGCCAAATTGGAAAGTGATCCTTTTGTTTGGTGCTCAGACCAAACATTAAGAACTGCCGGTGTGTGCCCCGGACTACTTACAGTAGGTGATTTTTAGAGCAGGTATACTATCAGTATATCATTCCCAATGGAGAGATCTAAGTAGCGTCAAAAATCTGCGCTCAATATCTATTTTGCTGGACCACATAAGGCATCACTTGACTTAACTATTTTACTTGCCCAGTACAGAATAAATTATAATATTCTCATTACGCTACAATAAGTTTTGCAGGATTTTTCAAATAATATGATATTCTTTTTATTTTTATTACAGACTATTGTTTTTATCACACCCCCCCCTAATTTTCCTAACTTCTCAGAATGAAACTATTTATATATAAGGGGCTGTCAGAAAATAGAACTCGCTTATTCAGTGTAGTGTTAATTTTCCTGTTCAGCATTTCCTCAGCTCATTACAGCCTCCTCCTCCCCTTGTATGTGTGTGTTAGCAATCCGTGAACACCTTTCACCTCCTGCTCCATATCTTACCCTAAAGCGAAGCCTGGAAAAATCATTGATTCTTTTTACACTTCAATAAGCTGGTTCAAGAGCCCCCCTGCTGATTTATCCCCAACCATCCCTGTTTCCCCCGGGGCAAACTTCTGCTATTTATCGCACCTCCCTTGGCTCATTGGGCATTCCGAAATACACTTATTGGAACACCACAACTTGTAGAGGAAATCATTATGCAGAGTGCTAACTTTTTCTTAAAGTTTATTT
The DNA here is from genome assembly GCF_038048845.1 of Mixophyes fleayi. Taxonomy (NCBI): domain Eukaryota; kingdom Metazoa; phylum Chordata; class Amphibia; order Anura; family Limnodynastidae; genus Mixophyes; species Mixophyes fleayi. The sequence goes on along the minus strand of NC_134413.1, from coordinate 6,003,552 downwards.
AAAGGCTCCCAAACACACAATATGATAGGATCCCCACCCTCCCCCCCTCTTGTGACTGGCACCATGCAAGATTACCGTTTCTTATAGACATCGTTTGATGGATGACTTTTGGTGTAAAATATATATTTTTTTTTGTAATGCCGTCTGTTAAGTTATTTTTCAACCGTTTATTCTTAAAAATAGGATCAAGAATGAGGTGGAAGAGAGAGGTATAATTTTTTGGCATAGATATTTTTAGGTGTTTGTTTAGGGCCAGAGCTCCTATAGTCCTCGTTCTTCAAAACTGGCAACATACGGACACCCAGGAGATGCTGAGAATGAGGCATCATGGAGTCTAGAGCAGAAGGATTATAACAGAATTATAGAGTATTTCAGCTCAGTGTCCATGGGAAGGTGAGTTTGAAAGGTCTACACTAGCTTCTAGCATCTGAGTGGTGTAAGGTGACGCTGAAAGTCAATCACAAGGTTCAGGCTTAACTGTATACTTTTACTAATGAGATAGTGAGCAACATGATGGCTCAGTGGTTAGCACTTCTGCCTTACAGCACTGGGGTCATGCATTCGATTCCCGACTATGGCCTTATCTGTGTGGAGTTTGTACAGCGCTGCGGAACTAGTGGCGCTATATAAATAAATGGTGATGATGATGGATAATCATGGCACCATCCTACAAGCCCATAAGTGGATAGATTCATTAGTTACAGTGTGAATTTACTTGACCTACAATAGACCACCAGTCAAGATAGAATTATGCTTGACCTGGCTGCATCGTTGGGTGCGCCAACGTGGATGCAGGCCATTAAAGTTCTGGGTTCTCGTAAGTATTTTTTAGCCCTATCACATGCACCAGCTACAGGGCAGGTGTAAGTGCCGACTGATAGTGAACACTGACACGGCATTGTCCTTTTTCTCTTTTCTTAAATCTGGTTACTTATGCCGGTAGCAGAGACGTTACAGCACAAGAGTAAAAGAATCGGAACACAAAAAAAATCAACAATAACTATATTGCAAATAAGAATATACTAATCAACAGCCACATATAGTGCAGAAAGAAGTAACACGGTGATCGCGAACTACTAGGTCACCTGAAACTGGGATGTTAAGGTTTCTGTTGTTAATGGTATCGGGGAGGGGAGGAGGGAAAGAGTGGAACTGAAGGTATTTACTGTTAAAAAAAAATTCCAAGTACATATTTTCATTTATGATTGTAGTATGAGTTGTTAATTTATTTTATGAATTTTTTTTTTCTGCATTTGTTCTGATGGGACTTCACATTGCACGTGCGTATCTTGTACTGAGTTCTGTCTATCTACATAAGACAAGTGCCGTATAGCCAGGGCATACTTGCCCCCAGATTCAAGTGGAAACGCATCTTGAGATCCGCTTGTATATGAATACGGGCGTACGGGCGCATGTGTTACGTGCGTGTTTTTTAAATGCAAATTGCGATCAGGTTAGGCTCGAAGATGAATATGTGACATTGCGATAAATTCAGCTTTTCTTCTCCATCAAAGGATATATAATGTCAGCAGATAAAAAAGCATTTTATTTTCCAGAGTACATCTCTCAGACGCTCAGACATATGGCTCTCCTATAGTTAGGCGGTGTACACAACTTTCCTGCCATATGAACATCTTTCCCTACCCTCCTTTTCCTAGAGCACAGCATACTGCTAGAACTGTCTATTTTTATGTTCTTAACATATATTAAACTATAAAACTACTAGTCTGAGTTTGGCTTATTCCTTGGCTTCTGAATCTTGGCAGATTCCATGCAGTCTGTTGCAGTTTCTGATTGCCAGGGAAAGTTTTCTCAGCAAAAACTAATACAGGACCGTGCGATAATTCCTCCTGGACAGTGCACCCCGCATTACAGCAATAAACTGCACAGTGCTTATGGACACGCACGGAGTTACATATAACAGAACACGGAATCGGGTGGCAGACTGACCAACATTCAAAATATATAAACTATAAATTGAGCTGCCTGCAAAAGACACACAAAGATTATGTTGTGTCAGTCATCACTATCTGTTGACACTGACACCTGACCTGTAGCTGGTGCAAGTGATACGGCTGAACAAGCGTACTTGCAAGAAACCCAGGGCTTGACTTTGTCCCATCTCCATTGGCACGCCCTTACTATACATAACCTACATTTGTCTATTCCTGGTTGCTATAGGCAACATCTTCACTTTTTTCAAACCCGCAGTTTAGTAAATCTAGCCCCAAGTGTTCCATGCAGAAATCAGCCTTATCCATTTGGTTCCACCCTGGACCCCCATATTATAGCCCAACCACACCCACAGAGAGCTGAATGAATTGACCCTGTCACTGCTTCAGCTCTATTTATAAACTTTATTTTCTGCGAAATGCGTAACTTACAAATACAAGGCGGAATGGTGAAGCAATGGAGCTTGACGATTGTATGACTGGATCTTTGGTCCTCGGCGAAACAGCAGATCCATCACAAACTTCAATTAACGTGAAATTCAGGAGAAAATATGTTTATCTCTAGTCATGCTTGCCTACTTTCCCAGAATGTGTGGGAGACTGCCAAATTTCATGGAGTACTCCAACCCTTCCTTATTCTGCTTCTTTACAGTCAAGGCGATGGAGGCTTGATGGCGTGATTTGCGTTATCAGGCCCCACCACTGCCGCGCAAGGACAAGTTTTAAGTTGTCACGCAATGGTGGGCTGGCTTTATGATGTCCCACAGAGGAGGCTCAAAGTGTGGGCAAGTATGTTTCTTGTTAGCATGCAATAACATTTGAACAAAACATGTTAGATATAAGAGTATTTACATTTCAATCACAATTCAAAAATATAAATTGCTTCTAAAATATGGAATATTTCTGCATTATCTCCCTCTAACACAATAATCATATATAAGTGTGAGGGATAACATTGCTTAATACAGACACCGCTGATAGCAGCCACTTGAACACTAATTGGTTACTACAGTCTCTCAGTAGAGAGCCATAGGTGTAATAAATCATCGCTGTTAAATGCCCTTACCGTATTTCTGATTTCTAGGAGCACTGGGAGATCACATGACCTGGGTTCAAGGGTCTCAGTAGGAAATTGTTTTGTATAGACGTTAGGCCTCCTCTTACAGAACTCTCTCACTAATTAGACCGGCACTTGTTTAATGTTACTCCATCTATAGATCAACGTAAAGCAAAATGTCTGCATCGCGCTTACTGTCCACCGTTTCTATTAATACTTTAATTGCTTAAATCAAGACAGAAGAAATGTTGACTCCACAAGAATATTCTATGAAGCGTCAGTTTAGATAACGCGAGTCAAATTAATATTAGCATGACATTAAAAATACAGACTAAACAGTTAAATTGCCATCATATGAAATGTATGTACAATTGAAATATCATCAAGTACAAACTACATTAAACTTAGTGCAAATCAATTATGAAGCGTATTCGATGGTTGTGAGAGTGAGGAGGACACTGGGATCAGTAGCACTTTTGTTTGTTTGAAGACTTGTTTCATACTGGGCAAAAGTGGGCGTAGAAATAGGATATTCCGTCAAACTGCAACTGGAAGGTTCAAAATAAGTCCTGTTATAAGTATAGGTCTCTGATCTCTGCCAGCTCTGAGCTGTGGCAAAAATCAAGTTCTTTTTGGAGATGGTTGGGCACAAGGACTGAACTTAAAAATGCCCCCTCTCTACCCCTCTATTGCATTTCAATAATCTCTTGACAAAATTAAATCCCGTTTTTGCAAGAAACACCCTCAACCTACACCAACTCTCCAGTTGGCTGATGAAAAACGTCTGCTCATAAACAAACTCCAGGATCGGATCTTGCGCCATAAATCTACTCGCATGGGGAGAAATCTGGGCTTGCTTATGTAAATTGAGGCGCGTGTCACCTCCAAAAAGATTTTTACGTTGCATGTTGCGCATTGAAAATGAGGTCCGCCGAGGGAAAATGGTCAATGGTCTCGATATTCACAGCATTCTTACCACAAAGTGGAATTACAAGAATAGTCACTTTATGGGTGTATCGGGGGAGAGTTGGGAATTCTATGAGGGTCATTTCCTGTGGGTCAGTGTAGAATAAATTTGTGGGTGCAACTGTACAAACGGGCAAAGAATTCAGCTTGAAAATGAGTAGTCAACTGGGGATTGAGGCAGTCCATAGCTGTTGACGCATTTCTTGCAAAAGCACAAAATGGTGGCTTGGTATGCCAAATATCTAAATGAGCAAAAGAAGAGTTGACTGGACAAATTTAGGCTGGTATTAGGAGAGCATTAGTGACACCCCATGTCAAATGCATTTGACATGCTGTGGTAACCAATGTTTGCAGTTGCGGTGGGAGGTGCGCTAAACGGAGGATATTCCATTGAGCCAAATGCGTTCACTTGCACTTATGCAAATAAATATAACAGGCGGCATTGATAAACCGCTACCGAGCCGCAAATGCTCCCTACTGCAAGTGCAGGGGGGATATGGGGTCACTGGAACTAATTGGTACCATTCCCGTACCCATTTACATTAAAGGTAAATCTATACATGTTTAAACATATACACAAAAGTATAAAAAAAAATGCACAATTATATATTGTGTATGTCCTGTGGGATAATTTACTTTCCGAGAGCAATTACAAATTTACTGGATTGTTCTAGTGGTTCGGACACTGAAAGCCGATTCTCTTTGTGACAATTAAAACAAATTCCCGAAGATGACAAAAAGGTTATAATGATTAATGCATTGCAGAAAATAGACCAGTCACATTCTCTGTAGTACTTTTTATTGCTTAATCCCAAGAGATGGAGCGCAGGGTAAATTTACCTTCTGGTGCTAACGCCTCTACGCTTACAAATATTCACACCGCGCTGCATTCAATAACTGGATACATTAATGGAACTTGTAAGATCTCCTTCCGATCCCGCTCTATGTTTTCCAGACTGACAAGTGAGGCAATGGACTCAACAACTTTATTTAATAAAATTATGTCTACTGAAGCATAAAAAAGCCTATCAAACTATATATTCAGGTCTAGCACAAAACACACGTCAGGTAGAAATATTTTATTGTGCTGGATCTCAGCTTATAAAAAATAAAAATAAAATCTAGTCGGACAGAGAGGGGGGTTTGGGGCTTTATAACACAGTAGACTTGGCTTCTGCAAAACCCTTTGCTTTGTTGATTGATACTTTTCAATTATAAATCTCCTATTTCTCTGACAGTTGAAATGCTATTTTTTGTTGCGATAACTTCAGATGCTTAAGTTCCAACAGTGGCAGTCACCCTGTTTAGCTGTACTAGTAAATTGCTTCCTTGTACTACATAATGACTGTGACAGCTTTATGCTAAGGGAATGAATTCTCCAATGGGGCATACCTACAGTATGATAAGGCGTCCGGTTTTCAAATTATATTTTCTCTGTATCAGAATTAAATCAGTATTTTATATGTCTGCGCTGCCGTCGCACAGTAGTTGGTCCATATACAGACCTGACAAATAAGAATAACATAGGATCTCTTTCACTTAAATTGGATTTGAGGCTATTATGTTTTTTTTTTCGCTATGCCCTATTAAAATCCCTTAACATTTTTTTTTTTTGATATAGTGAACAGAGTTTTCAAATCAGACACTCCAGCATAAAGTATTGATTTTACAGGTGAAAATAATATGCACGTTAGATCAAGGACATGAATAGAATTATTATTGGGAGCGATTCTGATATATAGTATATTGGATACATTAATAATAAATTTATAGGAATGAGGAGAAGTGTAATACAAAGTATCTTTTTAGGAAATAAAATATAAGCTTTTATGGTGAGATTGCAGTGGGCGGGGATAGAACAGCCTGTAGCCAATCAGATCATCAAAATGGTCACAGCATAGTGTGAAGAAAGGAATGGAGGCAGCAGGAAGCCACAGACTGAGAGTTATCTAGTAGAAGGAGCAGGGTCCCCAGCAGCACAGAGTATATCAGGAGATGTGTGACGTGTTAGTGAGGACAGGGCTGCATGTGACAGGGGCAGTGACATGATGTGAGGAGGGGAATGGAGGCAGCAGGAAGCCACAGACTGAGAGTTATATAGTGGAAGGAGCAGGGTCCACAGCAGCACAGAGTATATCAGGAGATGAGTGACGTGTTAGTGAGGACAGGGCTGCATGTGACAGGGGCAGTGACATGATGTGAGGAGGGGAATGGAGGCAGCAGGAAGCCACAGACTGAGAGTTATATAGTGGAAGGAGCAGGGTCCCCAGCAGCACAGAGTATATCAGGAGATGAGTGATGGGTTAGTGAGGACAGGGCTGCATGTGACAGGGGCAGTGACATGATGTGAGGAGGGGAATGCAGGCTGCAGGAAGACACAGACTGAGAGTTATATAGTGGAAGGAGCAGGGTCCCCAGCAGCACAGAGTATATCAGGAGATGTGTGACGTGTTAGTGAGGACAGGGCTGCATGTGACAGGGGCAGTGACATGATGTGAGGAGGGGAATGCAGGCTGCAGGAAGACACAGACTGAGAGTTATATAGTGGAAGGAGCAGGGTCCCCAGCAGCACAGAGTATATCAGGAGATGAGTGATGTGTTAGTGAGGACAGGGCTGCATGTGACAGGGGCAGTGACATGATGTGAGGAGGGGAATGGAGGCAGCAGGAAGCCACAGACTGAGAGTTATATACACATAATTCATAAGGTAGAGGAATAAAAATTGTAGCTGTTGGTGGGTACAGTGGTTCCTGTAAGGCAGCGGCATTATCAGTCAGCAATAAAAAAGCTGCCATGAGTGACTGGCATTTTTCTGCAGCCACTGGTGGTACGGTACAGTTGGAATGAGTAGAGACAGTGGATAAAACTGAATGTTGCTGTAGCAACAACCAACAAGGCAGCTGTGGAGATTGTGAAAAGAGGAGCATGGCCGCTTGTCGGTGAACCAGACAACAGAGCAACAAACATGGCGGTAAAGAGCTCGTCCTATATGAATTGGGGCTCCAGCGAATCAATCTGGGGGGTAGTTGGGCATGTGGAAATCATTACGGAGCAGAATACTGTTCACCCGCTGCCCAATGCTGTAATCCGCGGCATTATGATTAGAGATGCTCGGTTTTCTGAAAACCGAACTCACCTAAACTTAGGGGATCCGAGTAGGTGAGCGAGCCGACTCGGTATCTCCATGTGTCCTAGGATATGAATCGAGGCAAAACGTCATTGTTGAGTTGTCGGATCTCACAGGTTTTGGATTCCATAAGTACCTCCCTCATCAGTAGATCCAGCGCCATTGCTCACACAGAAACAGGGGTAGCAGTGTTCTTGTCACTCTCCAGTCTCCAGTGACATTGCTCAGTGCCATTGCTCACACAGAAACAGGGGTAGCAGTGTTCTTGTCACTCTCCAGTCTCCAGTGACATTGCTCAGTGCCATTGCTCATACAGAAACAGGGGTAGCAGTGTTCTTGTCACTCTCCAGTCTCCGTTGACATTGCTCAGTGCCATTGCTCATACAGAAACAGGAGAGGTAGCAGTGTTCTTGTCACTTGACAAAAATTCACTGTAAATGACTGGAAATTAATATTATTGCGGTTAATAATAATGTAGGAACAATAAAAGAGCCAAATTATGTGATTTTAGCCAAAAAATAGGGATTTTAGAAAAAATAGGGATCGAAAACCAAAACACAAAGTTAATCCAGATCCAAAACCAAAACCAAAACACGGGGTTAGTGAACATCTCTAGTTATAATGAATCACTAGCACATCGACTGCTCATTGTTACGTAGCTGAGCTTACCCCAACAGGGAATAAAGCATGGCCTGGATTGAATGCTCCATCATATATATAACCAATGTCTCCTTATTATATAACCAGTCACATCACACAGAACAGGGTGTCACCATCATAGCTCTATTAGCAGACAATACATTTCAAGAGATGTGATTCTAAACTACGGCGCGGAGCGGCTATTCTGCGGAACGGGGCTGCAAAAGCCAAATATGAATTTGCCGAAACTTTGCACCTTTGCGAAATGGCGCATTCTGCTGCACATTGTGATTCCTTCGTAATTTTGCCCATCTCGACAACTAACCTGACAACTAAAAAAAAAATCACCAAAATACTTATTTGAGATACATGTGGTAAGTTTCAGACTGGGGAATTTTAATGGAAAAAAAAATTAAAACAATTTACATATTTTTTTCATTTTATACTGCCACCACTACCACGCTCTTGTACCTCTGTCAGCTGCTACGGCTTTGAGGCTGCCAACACACTATAATTGTGTCTGGGAACAGCGGCTCTATCTCTAACCTCGACCAACTAGCTAGAAGGGATTAAGCAAACTATGAAGTAAAAACAAAATGACTTGAAATATAGAACAACGCGCAGAGGAGGTAAGTGGAGGAAGAATGAGGGCGCAGACCTGTTTGCACCTCATCACTTTGTTTTCTAGTCACTGGCCTTTAGCTAGTTGAACACACCGCTGGCTGGATTGGGGGGCAGAGGGCATTTGCCGCTCCCGTTCCCATAGTGGGCTCCCTTGGGCTGGCTCAGGGGGGCTACCTCCACATCCTTAAAAATGTTACTAATATTCTGCTAAGCTGAGTCTCGCCACCCGGGCTAAAATTTACCAGCCAGCCCCTGGAACACGGCTTCTGAATTATGGGAATAGTGAAGAACGGAGGGCTGTAATTTGCCCTCTCAACATTTGCATAGGTAAATGGTAAACCGTATCCTTTTCAAACTTCTCACCCTCACCTACAAGGCCCTCTCCCACTCTACTGCCCCTTATATCTCCAACCTTCTCTCCATCCACACTCCCGCCCGGTCCCTGCGTTCGGCCAATGACCGTCGCCTCTCGTCCACTCTGTTCACGTCATCCCACTCTAGAATTCAAGACTTCTCCCGAGCTGCCCCCCTCCACTGGAATGACCTCCCTCGCTCCATCCGTTTGTCCCCTAACTTGTGCTCCTTCAAACGGGCACTCAAAACCCATCTCTTCCTTAAAGCCTACCAGCCTTCCACCTATACCTCTCTCCATGCTCGCTCCCATCCCTTTGTTCCTCCTCTGTTGGGGTGCATGCTTGCTCCCCCCCCCTCTGACTCCCTTTGTGCCGGCTGTCTGTTCCCCCTCCCTTTAGGATGTAAGCTCTTATGAGCAGGGCCCTTCTCCCTCCTGTCTCTCTACCTTCTCTTCTGCTCCTACTCCATTACATCTGCTTTGCCTGGAGCCTCTGAAGTTTGGTACTAGTTGTTTATTGTTCTGTACTGTTATTCCCTGTACTGTGTTCGGCGCTACGGAAACCTTGTTGCGCCTTATAAATAAATAATAATAATAATAATAATAAATGGCGAGATTGCATTGCCCGTCACACACTGCATCAATCGTTCCAGTCACCTCAACCATGTCACATGTCAATAGTTAAATTATATAGTGGGTGAGGCACGGTCAGACGAGTACCCCGCGGCTTGGAGGTGATCGATCCATGCTGTTTAGCAAAACAAATCGAGCTCCTCCTGTACATAAGATATTCTGAACTGACTTATTTCTCTGCATATTTACATTGATTGAAATAAGATAAATAACATTCATTAACAGCCTTGGATATGACAGTGGTGAAATTATCACCGAGTATGGCAGAATATTTGCCCTTTCAATAAAAACATTTTGAACCCATCGTCTCTTAAACTTCCCATATGTGATCAAATTGGAGGAATCCCCTCACTTGGTGCTCAATCCAAAATCCGAATCGAGTGGTGTCTATTTAATGCCAATGGACCATGCTCGTTAACAGATTGTGGAGTGGACTTTTAGTTAGTTCCAATTTGAATCTGACGAAACCTAGTTCCACATATACAGAGTTATGCAGCCAGTTTAGTCTAACAGAACCTAATTGGTGGCCCAAGTCACGATATTGGTGGCATTAATGGTAACAGTAGCCGGCCAGGAGATCTCTATAAAAAATAGATTGCTATTAAATTAGTTACGTTTTCAATATTATTAGCATGTGATAAAATACGAATGAGATTTTTTTTTTAAGCGTGTGAACAAGCTACGACTTTGTAACGGATCTATAATAGATGTTTATCAAAGTAATTTATACAATGCCACTTTGACCCAAACACGAACCTTCCAATCCCCCAACAAAACATACACGTAATCTTACTTTCTATCCCTTTACATACCAAGTCAAGAAAAAAAAAAAAAGCTTTGCAAACCCGATTTTGCCACTTTATAATAAAATGGTCTCTCTCTCTCTGTGTTCTTGAAATGTCATTATCTGTGAAAAATGTTGAATACAGAAGGGCGAGTTAAATCCTGCCACTGAGACTGAAAACAGCTTTAGCCAAACGTATTGGATGAGGATTAAAAATGCATCAAGCATGTATTTGTCTTCGCAGTGGAAAGCCCTTATTAATAGTTTAAAAAGTGAAAAGCTTAGTCATATACCATTGGAACGCTAGCATTTTCTAAAGGCGTTTAATGTGTAAAATTGCAGGGCGCCAACATTCTCATTAAATCTCTTCTTCTTTTTTTGCGGTATAGTTTCCAGTTATTTTCCCATAAGTAGCCTATAAAAACACGCAGTGATACTAATAAGACGTTAACTCCCGGAGGTGCATCAGTCTAATAAGATTAAGGGCCCTATTTTCCGAAGGGACCTCTCCTATGTCTGAGGAGGAAATCTCTGGAAGCGGAGGCCTTAAGTACATGCCTTCTCTCTTTGTCTTGAAGGTCAGCTGCTTTTTGATGTGTACACAGTACACAGTGTGCGCGAAGTTAAACAGCCCACGTGCATGTTGACTACAGATTATTGGCAAAGCACCAGAGTGCAGGGTCGAGCCAGGAATTATCCGTACACCGAGATATATGCTAATGCATTCCTATCTGCTCGTACTATCCTAATAGAATACAGCATGCAATCACTTAGGATTGACTTCTATTATAAAAGTACAGAAGCAAAATGGAGTTGATTTCTCCTTATCAGGGAAGTATTAATCCCATCCGAGGCTCTGGGATGCATTGGTAAAATTATCCAAGATTAAAAACTGGGATATAATGACTAAAATGGAAAAAATTAAATCTGATCACCTGATGCCCAATATGTTTTATCCTCATATAACTGGGTAGCCTTCAGGACACTGAAACTATGTATTAGATGTCAATCTTTTATTTTGTGGCAAGTTGTTGTACAGTTTAGTGTTATAGTGTATCAATTCCCTTTACAGAGGGGCCGTCCTGCGGGCTAACCAATAGCTATGAGAATGCATCCTATCAACTTACCAGAAGGAACATAGCAATAATGTTACTTGTTCTGAGTGGACTATAATGAATGTTATCACACTTCACACAAAAGGCTGCCCATAGTGTATCTAAGTTATTGAGGTAACATGGACAGATAGCATGACACATTGTGACCCTTTGTCGTGTTATATTAATTCCACAATGAATATTTCCATTTTTATCATCCCCTGTATACTAATGTTTAACCAATCATGCCTCTATTAGTAGTTGGTAGCAGCTTATAGCAGTTCACTGATTAAGAAACACAATGGTCAGACTTCAAAGCCTGATTAGTCATCATCTGCAGTCAACATTAGATATTGACTGCATATGGGCAGCATAGTGGCCTAGTGGTTAGCACTTCTACCTCACAGCACTGGGGTCATGAGTTTGATTCCCGACCATGGCCTTATCTGTGTGGAGTTTGTATGTTCTCCCCGTGTTTGCGTGGGTTTCCTCCGGGTGCTCCGGTTTCCTCCCACACTCCAAAAACATACTGGTAGGTTAATTGGCTGCTATCAAAATTGACCTGTGTCTGTGTGTTTGTGTTAGGGAATTTAGAACGTAAGCTCCAATGGGGCAGGGACTGATGTGAGTGAGGTCTTTGTACAGCGCTGCGGAATTAGTGGCGCAATATAAATGATGATGTTGATGTTAGTGGTACTTCATTGATACACATAACAATTGTTATGGTGCTGCAAGGAGTATTCAAGTGGCTCAAACATTATACTTAATCAAAGTGATCCATGGTTATTACTGGCTTAGTACATTATAAAGTTGAAACAAATGACACATTAATAAAACTTATCTCCTGTGTGCTCTCGCTTTTCTCAGATGAGTAAGGGGATATGAGAGTCACGTAAGCATTTAAACACTGGTACTAAAATCATGTTAATATGTTCTCAAATAGATATTTATTGTATTTTACTTTTCCATGTAAAGTACTTACCTTCAACAGGTCATATAAATAACAGTGAAGTGTTGTTGTTTTTTTTATTGAAGGTGATGTCCAGCATAAAATCTGGGAGGAAAGTGTAAAATCTCTTTCTCTGGCATGAAACTGAAGTTTCTCAGGAAACAATGTATTATAGTTTCATTGAAAAGAATGAATTTCCCCTTGTCTAGGGAGGAGTAATTGTTCTACATATCGTGCAGAGAAATGCAAGTTTCACAGGTGTAATTTATTTCTCAGATTGAGTTTGATATGTGTGTATGAAAAAAGCCCACGGATACTGTAGTTTACAGCAGTATAAATAGATGAAATCGTAAAAAAAAACATGTGGAAACACATGGAGAAACCACTTTGACTGTTTATAAATATGGTTCAAAAGGGGGGAGGGAAGAAGGAACTTAGTGCCTAGACATTACTTGTACATCTCCGCACAGTGCATGGGACGCTCATTAGTTGGGTGGCAAAAAAATTGCTGCACCTACTTAGGAATACCACAAACACTGGACATAAAATGTATAATACACATTACATAATTACATATACATCGCCAAATTCCACATTGCATGTACATAATCACTAGCTAGGATAAAAGTTGATGTCCTTTTTGCACTGCAATTCTCCCATTTCTTAATTCATAAACCCAGATGTTCATTCATTAGGTAGATAGCGGACTAGAGTTGCAAATGGAGTCATCTCATAGGCAAACAAGCCGAGGTCATGATTCGTCGGTTTGCAGTGTGCAAAATAACAAACTTGAAAATGTCCAGAGCAGAAGATGAGGCTATGCTGCAAACAGTGCATGGAAATGTCAGTCAGAATTCACAACCTGTTAACTCTTTTACAGGCAAACAGGTGTCACTTTGGGGCAACACAGCAAAGTTTCGAAGGGACCCCAAGGTTTATACATAATAATTATTATTATTATGTTATTTTAACTAATGGTGTTCTACGCAAGCATTTATGATTACCAAAGCCAATTCACAAAGAAGTCTAACAATGAAACATGACTTTTAACAATTGAAACCATTAAAACAATTCGATTAATATTGCAAAAAACTTTTGTTATTTTATTTTTCCAATAATACTATCTGCAGAAATAAACATTTTTCTTTACCGGAGAAGCAAAACTTTCATGAGATTTAGTGCGCCAAAATATTTGTGATATTAGGACATTAGTTTTATCTTCGTTGAATTGATCCACATAGCTTTAATTACTAGAATGTGATGCACTTTGTTTTGCAAATTGATTCCTAAAAGTGGTCAAAGGCAGGTGATTTCTGAAATGTGTCACTTTGTCTTCATTCACCCTTATATTTCACTTGGAAATTGTCATAAGGAAACTTGTTTTTTTTATAGAAGAAAAGAAAATGTTCTAATCTCTCTCAAAAGAGGACAAATTTACAAACAAATCAAAATTCGTTTTACTTTGAATCTTTGCATTTATTGCTTGTTTGAGCCTAATCATGGGACGAGGGGGACATTTGTCAGATTTGAATATTTTTAACACATTTGTTCCATCGGTAAAATGCAGCTTTAAATGCATTTTTTTCACATAAGGCGTGACTGAACGAGGCAGAAGGTGTCCCATTGAAAGTACTAGTTGATGTCTAAGTACTGGTGCTCAGGACTTGGAAACAAAAAAAGGGAATTTTGCTTTGAACAATGAAATTCTCCATTGTGCTCCAAGAACTCAATTCAACTGCAAAACACGCATCATGAAGACTACTTACATCAAGCAGCGCATAATATTTGCACAACAGTTGACGCAAATGGCATTCCACCGCAAACATAGGACAACGCATGATTTCTGACGCCTCTGAGGATGTATAAAAATCAAGTTTCTGTTATTGGTTAACAAGGATCAGTAGCCAGCCGCAAACCTGGAGATACACAATCTCCATGTTTTTTTAAAACCAGGGATGGTGTCAACACTAGGCAGACTCCTAGGGCACCAGGGTTTAGGGGAAGCCTAAAACACTGAATGAGGGGAAGTGTGGACCTAGGCTACACCGCCCAATGCCACATTCCCAAGAGGAGAAGATGCTGCCGTGCCCACGGACGTGGTAAGAGGCAGGGCACGTGGTCTCCCCTAAGGGAGTCACCCAAAACGGCGCCCAACCGGTGAGAGGGGGCATAAATTAAGCAGTACTTGTCCAATTTAATTCCAATCCACTAAATTGGTCAATTGAATTGGTCTGTGTATGGATAACAGAAAAAATACTTTTAATTATAATACTTTTCACGCAAGTTTCGTCTGTCCGCTCTCTCCATGTTCACTAATATCAGTCCCTCCGGTTACACAGAGGTTAAATCAGCTTTTATCCCCTGCCTCCCCGTTGAGCGCTCACATCGAGTATCCTAAGGAGTAATCAGTGAAGCTCTTCCTTATAGTCTATTAAAGCACAGCTGTTCATCAATTACAATGGTAAAACCAATCTTGCAATGTAAAATTGTCTCGCATGTTGTTGCATTATCCGACTAAACATTTAAATAGCAGCATAATGTCACGGAGCAAGTTTCCTAATAAAATAAGTTTGTGATCTCTACATTTAAACTCATTTTTTAAACCTAACTAACACAAATACTAGTTAAATTATGTTGATATGAAAGCCACACGGGCGTTGCATCTTCTAGCTCCTCATGTCAGACACTGCATACAACAGCTAGCTCCTCTTGACGTGACTGGGGTCAAGGTGTCATCACTATTTTTATTATCTTGACACACAACCTATCTCGTCGATTCCATGCACTTTCAACTGCGCCTCTTCCTCTATACCCACTATTTGCCCCGCTGCTAGCTCATCCCCTTCACCTCTCTCTCAGTAATGGTACAGTCCTTTCCTGCTTCAAATACACACTCACATCATCCGCCATCTCTCAACCCAACCTCTCTCTAACTACTAACCCATCTCCTCTCTCCTCTTTGCCTCCAAGCTACTCGAACACCGAGCCCCCATCAATCCGTCATATTTTCTGCTTTAAGTCTGATCTTCCTCTGGAAACATTCCTTAGATACTCTTGTCAATGTTGACAAGGACATCTATTGGATTGAGGTCTGGTTACTGTGGAGGCCATTGGAGAACACTTAAATCATTGTCATGTTGGTGGAACCAGCTTAAGAAGAAGTGTGCGTTGTGACACGGAGTGTCATCCTGCTGGAAGTAGCCATTAGTAGATGTGCATGACCAGCAATAATACACAAGTAGGCTGTGGCATTTAAACAATGCTCTGTTGGTATTAAGGGTTCTATTGTGTGCCAAGAAAAAAATCCCCACATCATCACACCCCCACCAGCCTGCGCCATTGACAGAAGGCAGGATGGATCCATGGAATCATGTTGCTTATGCCAAATTCTGACCATAACATCAAAATGTCACAGCAGAGATCGAGATTCATCAGACCAGGTGATGTTTTTCCGATCTTCATGTGTCAAGTTTTGGGGGAGCCTGTACCCACTGTAGCCTCAGTTTTCTGTTCTTTGCTGACAGGTTGGAACCCGGTGTGGTCTTCTGCTGCTGTAACCCATCCATCATCATCATCATTTATTTATATAGCGCCACTAATTCTGCAGCGCTGTACAGAGAACTTATTCACATCAGTCCTTGCCCCATTGGAGCTTACAGTCTAAATTCCCTAACACACACACACAGACAGTCTAGGGTCAATTTGTTAGCAGCCAATTAACCTACTAGTATGTTTTTGGAGTGTGGGAGGAAACCGGAGCACCCGGAGGAAACCCACGCAAACACGCTGAGAACATGCAAACTTCACACAGATAAGGCCATGGTCGGGAATTGAACTCATGACCCCAGCGCTGTGAGGCAGAAGTGCTAACCACTGAGCCACCGTGCTACCCTTCGTGGCCACTCTGACATGCCGGGCGCTCAGAAATGTTCATCTGCATATCGCTGTTGTAACACATCTTTATTTTGGTAGCTGTCACCTTTCTGTCAGCTTGAACCGGTCTAGCTATTCTCCTCTCACCCCTCTAATTAACAAGATGTTTTTACCCAAAGAACTGACACTCACTGGATCTCTTTTGTGTTGCTTTCCATTCTCTGTCTGGCTTCCCCGTCTGGCACCAACAATCATTCTATGGTCGAAGTCATTTAGATCACATTTCTTCCTCTTTCTGGTGTCTGAATAACAACTGAACCTCTTGACCATGTCTGCATGCTTTTATGCATTGTGTTGCTGCCACATAATTGGCTGATTAGGTATTTGCATTAACGAACAGGTGTCCACTGAGTGCATATTCATGCTATTTTGTGTTCTATATATATATATATATATATATATATATATATATATATATATATAAAAAATAAATATATATATATATATATATATATATATACAGTATATACAGTATATGTATATATATATATATATATATATATATATATATATATATATATATATTACAGAATATATAAATAATATATAAATTATATGCATATATAGATATAGCAAGTTTACACGTAAACAATTTAAATAAGAATATCTATGTTACATTCTATCCATTAATAAATCAGCTTTTCCAGGTAGGAACCTCTTCTAAGGTGTTCTTTCACTGTATTCCCTCTGAAGAATAAATCACATACTATTTATTGCTACAGGGATTTAATATATTTTTGCATCTCATTGAATGTAACGCTCCCATCTATCCATTCCATTCTCTGGTCACCTGGGTCTCTTCAGCACTCCAAGTAAATGATATTACTCATCATTCAATAACATCAGGTACAAGCACAGAGCTTAGCAGAAGAACTATGTCAATTATAAGTGATATCTGCAGAAAGTAATAAAGCGTATCATCTGAGTCACAGAAATGAAGGCTGAGGAGTCAATCACAGCAAAACATTTTAAATGAAATTTTGGTACATTCCAGTATTCATTATTGTACCTTGTCATTAATACATAGCATGTTTTACTACAGGGATTATACATAATAATAATATCCGTCAAAGCTGTACGGTGGGGTGGTGAGAACAGGTGGGGGGCTGCCGCTGTATGGTGGGACAGAGTGATGTTATGCATGAATACACCTCAAATAGGTGGATCGTTAATGTAAATATTACCAGATCGTTCAAAGAAAGGTCTGTTTCAAACATGTCATAGGCATGAATTTAAATATTAATAGAAATAAAATGTGTACTCGTAGGAACATTGCTATATGTAATTTATTTATTTTTTAATCAAAAAGTGGACCTGTCACCTACACAAAATAGATTGTGTTGGCGTCGGATGAGGCTGCACCCCATCATCATCATCATCATCATTTATTTATATAGCGCCAACATATTCCGTAGCGCTTTACAATTGGGGACAAACATATTAAACTAATAAACAAACTGGGTAAAACAGACAAAGAGGTGAGAAGGCCGCTGCTCGCAAGCTTACAATCTATGGGACAATGGGAGTTTGATACATGAGGTTAAGTCTACATTTTGCATTTTGGCCCAGCCAGACTGCAAAGGTAAAAGTGACTCATAAGCTAAATGAACCTGTCACACAACAATGTTGGTCATGGGGTAGTTGTCTTGTGAGAAATTGTGTAATGGGTGGTAGTAGGGTAAGGTAGTGCAGTTAAGAGGGTGGTTGAGGAATATTATAAGCTTGTCTGAAGAGGTGGGTTTTCAGCAAACGCTTGAAAGTTTGTAGACCAGAGGAGAGTCTTATTGTGCGAGGGAGAGATTTCCATAGAGTGGGTGCAGCCCGAAAAAAGTCCTGTAACCGGGAATGGAAGGATGTAATGAGGGTGGATAAGAGACGCAGATCTTGTGTAGAACGGAGTTGCTGAGTTGGGAGATATTTTGAGACAAGAGAGGAGATGTATGTTGGCGCAGCTTTGTTGATGGTCTTATAGGTTAGTAAGAGTATTTTATATTGGAATCGGTAGAAAACAGGCAGCCAATGTAGAGACTGACAGAGTGATTCAACAGAGGAAGAACGATGTGCAAGGAAAATAAATCTTGCCGCTGCGTGCAAAATAGATTGTAGGGGTTTGAGTCTGTTTTGGGGAAGACCAGTAAGGAGGGAATTGCAATAGTCAATGCGGGAGATGATGAGTGCATGAATTAAAGTTTATGCAGTGTCTTGTGTGAGATATGTGCGAATTCTGGAAATGTTCTTTAGATGCATGTAACATGATTTAGGGGCCTATCCACAGCCCATGATTTGGGCCGTGGATAGGCCCCACCTGCTATCCACAGCCCAATCTGAGCCGAATTAAAGGCGGAGGTATGCATCTGTGCTGACCAATAGGATTCTTTCAGGTTCACGCTGTTACACCCCTCTAAGCACAGACTGGCTGCGCTCATAACACCAAATTTTCTTTCTAGCCCTCTCGCCTCCGTTTTTTTTCAGCCCCCTCTCCTCTGTTGT
This sequence comes from Mixophyes fleayi, assembly GCF_038048845.1. Taxonomy (NCBI): domain Eukaryota; kingdom Metazoa; phylum Chordata; class Amphibia; order Anura; family Limnodynastidae; genus Mixophyes; species Mixophyes fleayi. The sequence goes on along the minus strand of NC_134413.1, from coordinate 5,984,952 downwards.
CTCCAGCCTCTTATTTCCTTTGTTATTTCAGAAGTAATTACCTTATCTTCGTTTTTTCTTCATTCCTGCTTCCATGCTGCTTTTGCTTTCTTCTTTCTTCTTTGCCTCACTGGCTCCTCTCCACTGAGCCGGGGGCGGGCGATCTTTCATATTCTCACCAGGCAGGTGTTAAAATGCGGTGCAGCCCTCTGTCAGATACACCTGCAGCAGCATGGGCAATGAAGACGACTGTTGCACCCTGCGGCCCTTCCAGCCTTGTTACGGCCCTATTTAATACCGTTGGATGGGCGAGTTCGAATCAGTGGTCATTCCTGGCTAAAGAGTGTTGGATGTGATATGATTGTATGATGCTCACATCCAATAGTTTGGTGCCCCCTTCAGCCAACAACAAGTCAATCAGCTGGGGGTAAGACACCCCTTCAAATGTCATACTAATCTTTATTATTCTTTTATTCTTATAAAGCATGCTTGAAGCTTTGATGTTTTGGATACACTTATAAAATGCTCCTCCATTAACTTGAAATGGATTCTAAAGAAAAAAAACAAAAACAATCATAGCTGCCTAGGAACATTTCTCTTTAGCCAATGCCAGGTACAGGTGTAGAAAAATAAGACCTCGTTTTCTGGGTGTAACACAAAGAACAAATATAAACCTAAGGCCTTTTCAAAAGAGAAAAGAAAAATGTCTATTCGGATGTAACCAGAGAGGAACTTCAGGAACATAAAAATATTATTGTCCACCCCACTCCCGCTATCTAGCAGAAAGACGGAGGTCAATGTGGCAATTCATAGGAAACTTACCCCAGTCGGCGATTAAGTAACAACCAAGTTCTTTTGCCACATGATGCCGGATTCATGAATCACACAGCACTCACATCATCAAAGTTCTCCACATGATCACTGTTATATTTTACACGTGTTACCCACCAGTGAGTGAATGTAAGACCCATTCTTCCACCCTGGCTGACTCTAGTTGGCATCACCCTACTGGATGGGCCATTTTCAAAAGCTTGCAGCTCTAACACTGAGCTTCTATTAATAAAAACCAAAAGAATAATAGTATTATACAATAAGAAAGTGGACAGTAATCTTAAAACAATGGGTTTGTATTAAGAGAGGGGCGTGATTTCATTCTGGACCAAATATTGTACAAGCAATCATAGCTAAAATGAATTGGTCCTCATAGCAACATTTTTAATAGGCCCCCAGCCTCCTCCCTCAACCCAGCAACATCTTCTCTCATTCCCCGTTCCACACTCTATCCAACAAAGCTTTTTTTCCCCATGAACTGTACTTTGTATCGTAAATGAACCCAATTATACAATGGCCCATCCATTACAACAGCCACACACAAAGCAATTGAACTACACGTGTACATACCTACCATTACAATGCATTATACTACTAAATACCCAGGACAAATGCATTACACACAGTCCTCTGCTGGTCATTAAATTTCCTAATAAGCCTTCACAAATCACAAGTGCTGGTGCTTTCGCTATGTATTATTCAGTAGACAAGTATTCCACTGTACTCAGTGACATGAAGGGGAGGAGAAGACTAATTGGTTGCGTTATAGAAAGCAGTAGGTATCCTTTGGGTATCCAGCTGCTGTGGAACTACAAATCCCATCATGTCTTGCAAATCAGAGTGGCAGGAGGCACGCTAAACTTTAAATCACACAACAATTGGAAAATAACAGGATGTCCAAGCCTGCCCCTTGTTAGTTATGATCAGATGATTCATTTTAATGGCCTATTCATTTCAATTTGATTTTCTGTGTGTCATCTATGTAGAAGAAGTCAATAAAATGAATGCCCCTGGAATAAATAATCAAAAATGGGTCAGTGTAGTCCCTCCAAAATTTCTCAACCAGCCCGAGTGTCAGACAGGGATACCTCGAGCGTGGGGTCTATCAGTCATCATAGAAGCCAGTTCCAGGCTGGCCAGCACAGGGATGGTGTCTCTAGAAGCCCTGGAATTTTTTTGGGGGGACAAATTGGATAAATTGTGATGATAAGGGATTTTTGGTTGTTATCGGGTTCTATTAATAAATATTTGTTTATTGAATAAAACATTCTCCAAATTATCGTCAACCAATTTAAAAAAAAAAAAATAATCTTCTTTTCCTCTTTCTTATTCCACTGCAGTCCAATGGGAAATTAACTCTAATGACCGGATAGAAACACCAAAACAGTCCAAACACTATTGCTGTCATCCAATAGCAAGCTGTTTCCCACAGTGGGTGCCTATGATTGGCTGTTGGTGAGGGGAGTCCTGGAAACTCCCTGTTTTCATCCTACATGAGTAGAGACTAATTGAATCTCTGGGTTGGGTACGGTATTTCGGTTTCGAAAAATCAGACACCCACCGGAATCTCTACTGATGTGTAAAAAAACAATAACACACTTGTGGAGCTCGATTCATTTCAATGCAGTTTCTACATTTGGCGTACAACCCCAATGAAATGAATGGACCACTGAAAATGAATTGCCCATTGAAATGAATCATTGAAGAGAATGGGAAAAACAACCAAGGGTGGGTAAGTAGCCTAATGCTTGTCCTAATCTTGTACTAATCTATACTGCCTTAAAAGATACTACTAAAATTCTCCCTCGTTTGCCTCTGCTTCCTCAGCAACATTTAAATGGGCAAAATTAAGACAGAATTAGGTTTGGGTAGATCATGGCATGGGCAAATATATCCCATTTTTCCATTTGTATATTTTGGTGGTATTGCATCAGGACAGACAATATCATTATTAAGGAAATAAGAGAAGTGGTACTGAGCAGCTGCTACATAATAGATTGGAGCAAATAGTGAAAATAACATCCAGCCATGCTGGTACTTGTGGTTCCACAAGCCCAACTATGAACAAACACCCAATGGCAGCCAGAGCTTTGCTAGGACATGTGGTTCTTCAACAGTTGGCATATTTGTTTCTGTGCACTAGTGGTGACTAGTCAGGGGCTATAGGACTGATTATTTATTTTAGGGATTGGAGGAAAACTTTTTTGTTAACAGTGTAAATATACGAATATCAATTGAGAATGATAACTGGGTTATCTTTGCTCGGACTGCGACTTTTTGCGCTGGCTACATCTATACGCCAGACTTGTTGCAAATCAAAATACACGCGTAAAATGGAAATGTTCAGACATTTTCAGCCCGCAGTTTTACATACGAATGTAATAATTCCCCTAGTTGTAATAAGAGGGGGAAATTATTTTCCCATACAATGCAGATATCCTATCATTAACCTCAGTTAAAGACACTTACTTTTTTCAATAATGGATAACGCAGGACAATAGTTTCTATGTTACTTCACAGCAAATTCAAACACAATGTCAAGTATCTCAATCTCTCTTAACGCCTGGAAATGTTGAAATGTGAATTTGTGAATGTTAGTAGCTCTTTTGCATAAGGTGACATCTATTTGAGGTTAAGTGGTCCTTTAAATCTCTTTATTTTTTTTTAAAATCGCGAATTGGGGGGCACAGGAGCAAAGATATAAACACTGCTGTCTATATTTGCTAAATACCATTAAGCAAACATTTTTAAATAATAGATACTAAAGGCCAGGATTTATTAAATTGTCCTTGTGCACAAAGTATAGAAACAAACAACACAAATACCTTAATTCACATTAGTATGAAGAAGAGACATTTAAATGGGGGCACAGTGGTGAGTAGCGATCAGAAAACAATAATAAAAAATGTGTATCTTTCACCCAAATAATACTTTGTATAACCTGCATTAAATACATTGCTTTTAAATAAGTTCTCTTTATTTAACATAACTGAATAGCACAATGATGTCATTAGTAAATAACAGCTTGTTTATTATGATAAGCCAAGTTAAGCATACAACTCAAAATACCCCAATCTTAGCCGGATCATTCCAATTTGGGGGGATTGTCCTGCCAGTTGGCACTTTTGCCCCAACTAGCAGTAAGCTTTGAGGTACGTCCCTGTTGACCTTTATGAGTAGATGGCAAGTTTACAAGAGAACTTCAAGCGTGTTTTTAGGGCAGTGGAGTGGCATTGGGGGCATCTTCGGAAATTCTAAGTATGCCCCCTGGGGGAGGAGATGGGACCAAAACCCTATTGTCTTGTAACTTTGTCCTGACTACTTCTGAGACAATGTTGGAAGATATGATGTCTACAGTCCACTAGGCTGAAGGTGTGTACGTCAACTACGCCCATAGACAAATACAGAAGTTGAAGTTGCTCAATCAATTTATGGGCTCATAGCAGGTGCTTGAAAGGGTGGGGTTATCCTGAAAGGAATAAACACACAGAAAATTCCCCCAGCACACTGCTATAGGCAGCAAAAGACCTGCCATTTCTACTGTAGATAAAAATGCAAAAGTTTTAGTTGCACATAGACAGACGACAATCCGGTGCAGACGGAAAAACCTGAAAAATATGCAAAATAGTGCTCACTGTGCTTATAAATGATTATCATGAATAAAATGACAATATTGCACTCACTTATTGAGGCATGAAATATTTTCTTTGCTGCTTCCTAAATGATATAACGATTCCAAGTTTCGGCCTCACATTGGACAAATCAATAGAAAGAAAAAGTCTATGACGTATGGTACAGTTCTGAGTGATTTTGTGGATGCACAATATTTCCGTTTACATCCTTTGATGAATCAAGGCTATAGTGCATAAACACTGGGAATTATAGGTGGTGCAAGGTGGATAAATAGACCAGAATCTCGATCCTATGAACCATTGAACGCTGCTCAATTCTGGCGGACAGTTCCTGGTTACCCACGGTACACCTCCGTCTCCAGTCTGTGCTGTTTTCTACATCTTTAGCAATACTACTAATTACTTCTTTAGAAAGTCCATTAGATCCCAGACATAATGGGATATTTATATAGGAAATTACTTAATTATCTATTAATCAACGGTGGACATCAAAAATGGCTATAAATCAAACCAACTACCACAACACACATGATAGATGACAGCAATGTAGAAAGCAACACAAAAAATAACAATTTGATAAATTGATCACATAATTTAGGGAACAAATACAATTGTGATATTGTGATCAGAAACATAAATTAAAATCCATAGTCCAAATCACATATTAATTAAAATAACATTTTATGTTACATAATTAATATTACAAACAAATAAATGGAAGATTGAACAATTAAGAGTAATAGAGAAGTGATCTGGGTGACTATTAAAAAATGAAGATATACATTCCTATGAAATAACCACACTTTATAATATATTAGAATCCCAGTGATCCAGTAAATATTAGTAAATATTACTAAAAGCCAAATTTTGTAAATTATAAATATTTGCTTATAATCCATATAATGGTTTGGGGTGGCTCTTTTTCTGATCTCTCTATCTGTCTCTTCTCTATCATCTCTCTATCACTTTCTTATATCGCTCTCTTCTCTATCATCTCTCTATCACTTTCTTATATCGCTCTCTTCTCTATCATCTCTCTATCACTGTCTTATATCGCTCTCTTCTCCATCATCTCTCTATCACTTTCTTATATCGCTCTCTTCTCCATCATCTCTCTATCACTTTCTTATATCGCTCTCTTCTCTATCATCTCTCTATCACTTTCTTATATTGCTCTCTTCTCTATCATCTCTATGTCATCTCTCTAGCTCACCTATCTCTCAGCTCTCTCATCCAGGGCCGCTGCTGGCATGTTGGGAGCCCCCCTGCAAAAAATTAATTTATTTTTATCTTTTTTAAATTATTTGTTCATTCAACAATGCTTTTTCCTTTAACACAAATCATACAATACACTTTAATAAAGAGAGTAATACAAATAAATACATGAAACAGAGAACATGAATTGCTTTATGAATAATATAAATGAAGAATATGTATTCTTTGTAATAAGATTTTTAAATTTTGGCACATTAGTTTGGTTGTGCCCCCTCCTTCATCAAACGTTGCCCCCTTATCACACGCTGATCCCCTCTCCTCCACCACTCACTGCCCCTCTTTCCTAATCCACATTACTGCACCCCTCTCTTCCACAAGAAACTACCCCCCTCTCCTCCACCACACACTGCCCCCCTCTCCTCCATCCCACGCTGCCCCCTCTCCTCCATCCCACGCTGCCCCCTCTCCTCCATCACAAGATGCCCCCTCTCCTCCATCACAGGCTGACTCCCCTTTCCTCATCCACATTGCTGCCCCCCTCTCTTCATCCACACACTCCCCCATTCTCCTCCACCACAAACTGCCTCCCTCTCCTCCGTCAAAAGCTGCCTCCCTCTCCTCATCCACACGCTGCCCCCTCTCCTCCACCACACGCTGCCCCCTCTCCTCATCCACACTCCCCCATTATCCTCCACCACAAACTGCCTCCCTCTCCTCCATCACACGCTGCCCCCTCTCCTCCACCAGACGCTGCCCCCTCTCCTCATCCACACTCCCCCATTATCCTCCACCACAAACTGCCTCCCTCTCCTCCATCACACGCTGCCCCCTCTCCTCCATCACAAGATGCCCCTCTCTCCTCCATCACAGGCTGACTCCCCTTTCCTTATCCACATTGCTGCCCCCCTCTCTTCATCCACACACTCCCCCATTCTCCTCCACCACAAACTGCCTCCCTCTCCTCCGTCAAAAGCTGCCTCCCTCTCCTCATCCACACGCTGCCCCCCTCTCCTTCATCACACGCTGCCCCCTCTCCTTCATCACACGCTGCCCCCTCTCCTCATCCACACTCCCCCATTATCCTCCACCACAAACTGCCTCCCTCTCCTCCATCACACGCTGCCCCCTCTCCTCCATCACAAGATGCCCCTCTCTCCTCCATCACAGGCTGACTCCCCTTTCCTTATCCACATTGCTGCCCCCCTCTCTTCATCCACACACTCCCCCATTCTCCTCCACCACAAACTGCCTCCCTCTCCTCCGTCAAAAGCTGCCTCCCTCTCCTCATCCACACGCTGCCCCCCTCTCCTTCATCACATGCTGCCCCCCTCTCCTTCATCACACGCTGCCCCCTCTCCTCCACCACACGCTGCCCCCTCTCCTCATCCACACACTCTCCTCATTCACATGCTCCCCCTTCTTTTCCACCACAAACTGCCCTCCTCTCCTCCATCACACGCTGCCCCCTCTCCTCATCCACACGCTGCCCCCTCTCCTCCACCACATGCTGCCCCCTCTCCTCCACCACACGCTGCCCCCTTTCCTCATCCACACACTCCTTCCTTCTCCTCCACCACAAACTGCCTCCCTCTCCTATATCACAAGCTGCCACTCTCTCCCCCATCCCATGCTGCCCCCTCTCCTAATCCATACGCTGCCCCCCTCTCCTTTATCACACGCTGCCCCTTTCTCCTCATCCACATGCTGCCCCCTCTCCTCCACCACATGCTGCCCCCTCTCCTCATCCACATGCTCCCCCCTTCTTTTCCACCACAAACTGCCCTCCTCTCCTCCATCGCATGCGCAGCAGCTCCATTTCGGTGAGTCTGAATTCTACAGCAGCCGCGGCGCTGTCAAGCAGCATCCCCGGCAGTGCTGTATTATACTACAAAACAGCACTGCCGCGGACGCTTCTTTGACAGCGCCGCGGCTGCAGTACAGTACCATTGGTTCGCGGAGGGAAGGGGTTTCTGGAGAACCAGAAACCCCCCCTGCGTGCGCCACTGCAGTAAAAACAAAACAAAAATCCTCTTTGAAAAGAAAGTATTTCCCAAAATGAAATGGCACCGGCGTTTTGTAACTTACTGCTGAATCACAAAATGGTAATTCACAATAACACTTTAAAGCCAAATCCTTGTCCCTTTATATAAATCCATCACAAATCGTTTTGTTTTGCAACATCCACATAAAGATTACCCTGTTTTTTTTCCCTATTAATGGGCAAAGACTGCATGCTTATGGGTTTGTCCTGCGATATCCCAGCGTACTCAATCCCTGGGGTTTAAACGTAGTTAATTTAGCTTCCAGCAATTACTTTGGGCCTGCAGATAGATTTTCTGAATAATGCAGATAACCCAACAGTATTAACGCATTTCTGTGAATTTCCTCTTCTGAAGCGTTAATGTGGATGCACAAACACATACCCACACATGGGTCATGATTACAAATCAGCTTCCCCTAAGGACCGTCGTTTAGTCAGTAAAAAAAAATTTAAGAAAAGTTGAAGAAGGCATGGAGCTCGTGAATATTCATATACCAGTACTTCTGTGTTCTCCCTCTGTTGAGGGACGAAATCTCAGCCCTCGAGCACCTGCGGATGAACTCTCTGCTTTGTATTCTCAGAATGAGGAGTTGTGCACAGTTTTACTAACAATATAATATGGCAGCCAGTATAGAGGGAAACAGTAAAACCAACAGGTTTAAATCCAACTTTAAGGGGAATGTTCAACTGAAGGAAACAATTTAGCCGTGTACTGCTTGTGGGCAATGAGTAGTTAATAGTATGACCCTCAGGCCGCGGCGACTCTCTTAAAGCTGCGCTACCACCTAACGCAATGAACATTTTTATTCACCGCTAGAAAATGGCCTGCAGACTGGAAGGTCCATTCAGAAGCCGCAATGTCAGTGATTGCGGCTTCCCATTGGTCGTCCTGCTCACACACCCCCTCCATAGTGTGACACAGTCCTGATTTTCAGCTAGGAAAGTGACTGATTCCTCTGTGCTGTCGTTTTTTTCCCTATGGCTCCCGAAAGCGAAAGGAGCTATAAAGCCTCAGGGAGTAGTTTAGCTTCAAAGGACTTATGAACCCGTAACACAGTGCAAACTATTCTCCGAACCGTGTGAAGAGGGTCCCGTAGTCACATTGTAGCTCAAACTGTGCAGAAATAAACATAAGATGGTAGAAGTGGAGACCTGGGAGTGCAGAGAAAATCTGGTGTTTGCCCAATTTTCAGGGAGACCTATGAACTGCATACTTGATAACTTTGGCTAGCTGGGATCCAGAAGATCAGGGGGGTGTTGGGCTTGTTGGGACGGGTCCTAGGATTCGCGTCATTTTGACCCATCCCCTAAACGTCATCACATCAGGGAGGGGGGGCCACGGTGACGTGTGACTCACAACCTAAGTCCCCCCTACCACTTAAGTAATGAGGGGACCAGGAACTGGGAGGGTGTCCTGTTCTCCCGGGAGTCTGGGAGGACTCCCAGAAATTCGGGAGTCTCCCGGACGTTCCGGGAGAGTACTGTCCATGGCACACGTGCGAGCTGAGCGAAACACAGTTGATCAGGATTGAACATAGTGAATCCTGTTCCATTATCCTGAAGTTAACTCAAATTTTGAAACCGATCAAACATTTGTGAATTTTAAAATTTTTGTGCTAATTTTATATTCGCCACTCACCATACTTAGAAAGACACGACACAGTGCAGGATACCTACAATACATATGTACAATATAAAGTACCAGAGGAATGCACAGAAAAAATAATAATATTCAATTACTGTCACCCGTTAATAATATACTCATTATTGAAAAAAGATTTCCAATTTTCCCCCCCCCATGAAATCACATTTATTAGGGTGTTATTAATGTCTACTGTACATAAAATACATTTTTACAGTTGCTCCTGATTACAAACACATGTTCTATCATGCAAACACAGCCGTCAGCTGGTGCAAGTGATACGACTGAAAAACACGTACCTGAAAGATACCTAAAACTTGAATCGGACGCTGCTGCATGCGTTTGAGCTCGGCACCCCCTTACTGTACATTGACTACGTGTATTCGCAGATTCCCCTCTCCATTCTGCTCCTGAAATCGTAGGCTGTCAGAAGTGTCATCTGCATGAATAGCGCTCTTTGGCGTATGTTTCTGATTCATGCATGTACTGAGTGGAACAACGCCACGTAAACAGACTTATGTTCCCTAATGAATCGGCCCAATGTGCGCAAAACTGGATGGCCGCCTGTGCCCCCCCTACAGTGTATCAGGTTGTCCGTCACTGGTCTAAATTATCAACCACACACACGCACATTAATTTAGAGAAAAGTATGATTTTGGACGGCTATGTATAAAATACCAGGGTTGTTGTCTACCTGCTAACCTTATAATGGGTCAGAGAGATTCATTTGTCCGCCCCCCTCCCCCCCCCCCCAATTTCCCAACTCTCCATTAAGTCCATCTACATCATGCTATGAAAAGATGCCGTTTAATTGTTCAGGGGACAGCTCCACAAAGAGTAAATGATTAAGATACTGCCGCGTATTAACGCTTTGCAAGATAAATGTAATAAAACAGAAATCCATGGGATAAATTTAAAATGAAAAAGGGATCTTGGTGTCTTTATACACTGCTGATATCTTTAAATACCCACTGTATATACACTGCACAGGCTACATACATACATATATATATATATATATATATATATATATATATATGTATCCACACACACACACACACACACACACACACACACACACACACAAAGGTTTAAAGGTTTGCAGGATTGTTGCAGAGTGAGCTGAGACATCCTTAGAAGATCTGGTTGGTGATTATTTTCTTTTCTTTTTTTTTTTTTCCAGGACAATATAAATTCCAGCCATGTTCTGTGTGAAGGGTCTCAGTGCACGCTGACATTGCGAGTGTCAGCCCCAGATCAGTTTAATCAGAGAGTGGATATGCATGATATAACGGATAAGGGACTTTAATCAAAAAATCCGCTGGTCTGGAAACGTGACGCAGTCTGCCAAACACACTTCTTCCCCCCCGTTCCTTGTGTGACTGCCAAGCTTTTTATTTCATGAATATGCATCGGACACGATATTACATTAAATTGTGACATTGTTGTGTAGTATTAGGGATTTAGAATGATACATATAAAAAAAAAAAATAGACTTTGTCAAAGTTTTCATCAATTGAACATTACTGTCACTGTATCAATTTTCACAGATTATTTCGCAGCAGATATTGAAGTTGTGAAACCGTAACATCCTTGCGAAAATACTAATTGTAATAGGCAGTTGTCTGCTTTGTGCTCTAACTGCAAATACACTATTTTCACTCAAGGATTTGTGACTATTTGACTTCATAGCGTTCTGTGATAGCCGAGTTAGTCTTGTTTTCCTTAACTCGTTGGATTGTGAATGGAAATGTGAGAGATTGCAGATTAACACTAAGTAATGATAGCAGACATCAGGGAGTAGGAATTATTAGTCTAGTAGGGAGACAAACTCCTGCTCGGCGCTGTCAGTATAACAGTGATTGGTGTGCGCTGAAACTGGTGACTTATTCCCGTGTGACGCACCAGTATTTTCAAACTGGGAGAGGCGAAGATTAGAGTTGCATTGAAATCTTCCCTGTTTTCTATAGTCAGAGTCCCTGTAAAAATCTCATTGTTTTATGCAGATATACAGAAAGCTTTACTCATAAGATTACGACAGAGCAATCCCACAGCATAAATATCCTTTTGTAGCAACACGTGCCCCTACTATTTCAGAAATATATGTCCGCGATTTCACTGGGAAGTGCATGGAATGCAGGCGAGGATAAGGCCATGTGTGATGGTTTAACCGTTTTCACCATCCAATGGGTGGGAAGTGTTTCTTGCTGAGTACGGAATTGCCACATAAGTAATTTTGATTCGTTGTCCCTAATTTGCAGGGATAGTCACAGTTTTTAAACATTTTCTCTTGGAATTTTCAAAATTCCTACTTTTGTTAGATGCAATTGTTACCTTTTATTCTTATGTCTGGGTTTTAGAAGTTAATGTTTTGAGTAAGAGTTTTAAAAATGCAAAAAAATTTAGTAAACATGACATTACGGGCACTGTAGCGGTCTAAGATTAGCCGAGACAGTATTGTGTGCTACCTATGTAGATTGTAGCGGCTTCACCACGCCTAGCGTAGAGGTTACCGCCACCACAGGAAGTGCATCTCTTATGGGGCACGGAGTTGTTGCCCCAGGGCCTATATTAGCTCTACTGAGTCTCCCCAGGGAGAGCTCATGAGTAGTGAAGCCACAACTGGGCCTTGGCAGTGGTAATAAAAATCTTACTGCTTTGCCAGCCAATCTTGGGTCCTTTCATGTGTATAAGCCTTTTAGCGTGTTACCTAGAAGACTGCAAGCCAGTCATATTTTTGCACTATCCCAGGATGATACAAGCTAGAGAGGCTGCCCACTGTCACTTGTAAGAGAACCAGGTACCAGAAATGGGCATCTCCTAATGGTTTTTATACACCGTCTTCTGACTCTCTACTCGCTAGCTGCTTTGACAGAGAAAAAAGGAGGGGAATGTTGTATTGTGCATTGTTTAAAAACTCATGTACTTTGGGAGTTCACACATCGAATTCAACTACAAGGGGATCTGATGATTTGTCTCTTGTTGAATACGGGTCTAGGTGCACTCTGCTCTGACAGACAATACACTGCAGGATACATCAAATACATATGTGGAATATAAAGTTCCAGGAGAACGCACAGAAAAATTCAATTAATGTCACCCGTTAATAATATATTCATTAATGAAAAAAAATCTGCATTAAATATATGTATCAGGATGTTTTAAATGTCTACTGCACAAAAAATAATTTTTTACAGTTGCTCCTGATTACAAACACATGTTCTAGCTGTATACACAGCCGTCATCACTAGTAATCAGCACTTACACCCAACCTGTAGCTGGTGCAAGTGATACCACTGACAAACACATACCTGGGAGATGCCCAAAGCTCAAATTGGATGTTGCTGCGTGTGCTCAAGCTTGGCACGCCCTTACGGTACGTTGCCTACGGGCATACACCCATCCCCCTCTCTGTTTCACCCATGGAACCATAACTTGTCGTAATTGTCCTTTGCGCTCGAAGATGAATTGCCTAATCCTGCATTCTCTGGCGTGAGGTTTGTTTCTGGGCACGAAAAAAGCAATTTAACGCAAAATGCAGAACGTATCGGCACTTACGTTCCTTAATGAATCAGGCCTGGAGCTTGTCTGTAATAAACTCAATATGTATACCAAAAAAGACCTTATAATATCATCATCATTTATTTATATAGCGCCACTAATTCCGCAGCGCTGTACAGAGAACTCACTCACATCAGTCCCTGCCCCATTGGAGCTTACAGTCTAAATTTCCTAATATACACACACACAGACTAGGGTCAATTTTGTTAGCAGCCAATTAACCTACCAGTATGTTTTTTGGAGTGTGGGAGGAAACCGGAGGAAACCCACGCAAACACGGGGAGAACATACAAACTCCTCACAGATAAGGCCATGGTCGGGAATTGAACTCATGACCCCAGTGCTGTGAGGCAGAAGTGCTAACCACTACGCCACCGTGCTGCCCAATAATACAGAATGAATCATGAGAACTTTATCCACCCTCACATAAGTTGATTATATAAAGTAAAATAAATTGTATGTACGAATTTTAACCTCAGAAATATGTGCTTGACACCACAAAGGACAATCACAAGAGCCTACATCATTATTCCGTGCTGTTGGAGTACTCTTCACGTTTTACTATCGAACGATCATTCACTGACTTACTGTTTGCCTCTCCGTTTCCTTATTCACATCAATATACTACCTCTACTACTACTACTAACGCAATCACATGACTGGTCAGCGCCATCCAAATTCACAGCACAGGCGCCTCCTGAAATATTCTGCGCTGCTGGGATCATTCTGAAGATCTGATTGGCCACAGGTAGTTCTATTCAAAACTGTGCACATACTAATGAACAGTTAATGGAAATTGATATAAAAAAAAGATGCTTTGACCTTAGTCAAATGCCCCTCATTACAACTGTATGCATGCGAAACGTTAATTGCCGTCTGTAAATGAAATGTGGCCTTGCCCGCCAGGCAGCCATTTTGTCCCTCTCTCAGAAAGAGGATTATCAGCAGGGATCTCTTTAATACAATTTTATTATGCTGTAATTCTTTAGTGCTTGTGTCCTGGATCATGGACAGCTCATTTTCACACTTCAAGTTCTATCAAATTAATGTTTTTTGGCCTGTTTCGTATTTTGATAAGCTGGTGAAGATTAATTAATCGCACTATATCATAGTTGGCTCCATAAAACCATCGTCTCGTCCTGGTGCTGGCCGGGGACAGAGAGATTGAAAAGCTGCCTCTTATTTGGATGGGAGCAATAGGTGTTTGAAAGTTACGAAATGATGATTTATTTCTCAGGGGGAACTAGAATGCAGATTAACAAAATGAAACGGCGATATGAGAAGATTCAAACATTTAATTATTTTTCAGCTAAAAATGAAAAATAATAAAGAAACTTTTCCTCTTGACCTTGTATAAAGGAATTATACTAAGCTGTGTAAAGTTAATCTTTGTATTGCTCACCTGTGGCTATGCATGGGTCAAACACTTAGGTCAAAT